>NW_022195229.1:15153-31981 GCF_008641045.1 Pistacia vera | reverse complement strand
GTCACCAATAATCTCTACAAGAACAGTGTCCATCTCTGAAGCGATGAAACCGATTATTATCTCTGACAATGATTTCCCTGCCAACAATGCCTGATATAAACTTAAAGGCACTGTGGCAATCTCCACAGATTCTAAGATTCTTTGTGATTCGTATAGGTATTCCAGGAGGGATAGCTATAAGCCCAAAGGCAAGTGCAATCTTCTCACTGTGGTATCCAACTTCTGTTATTTTCTCTTCTTCTTCTAAATCATAAAGAGCAAAACTGGCATCTGGTACGTAGCCAGCAGCCTTCATTTCCTCTCGGAGCTTAGCTAGCATTGCCTGAATCTCAGAATTCCTTTCATTCGAAGTATCCTTTGCTTGGAAGGTATGGACCCTATTTTTAACTGTTATCCAGCTGCAACCTGCACCCTTTTTTATCCCGACAACCTTCATTTCTTTTCTCACAAGGTCAGCTTCTTCCCACCTGCACTAATAGTCTACAATGGTTGGAAAAAACAAAAAATCTCAACACTTTTGAAAAACCACAGTAGAAAAACTGAATATGTATTTGCAAGTCATTCGATAATCAACTATTTCAGAACAAGACATTCAATAAATCACAATGAAAATAGTGACTCCAATGTAGGTTTTTTTGTTTTTTAACAGGAAGCAGCTACTTGCTTGTAAAGTTGATGTGCGGCATAAGAGTAAGATATGAAGGATGAAGCTTTACCTACATATGATTTCCTAATATTTTCATCAAGGTTAACACTGCAAGCAATCCAGCTCCAGGCTAATACACATGTTGAAACTATTTTTCTACAGTGAACCGTGATGTAGTGTGCAATATCAGGACAAAAAACGAAATGACACAATTCTGTGTTATACTTTGATCCTCAACCATGTATTGGAGATGTTTTCATGATACATAAATACATGTAACTCACCACGGCATTACAACATCTAGCTATGATTATCCGAAATGCTCCCTCTTAATATCCAAAAGAATATTTATGTTTCAGATTTCTAAGCATACACACTAAGGACATTTGAATTTCATATTTATTTGTCTTCCCTATTAGAGACCATGATTTATGTCCGGGAGAGACATGCAGACCAGTCCTTCCCAATTAACTCTACAACTTTGCACGATGAAGTAAAATAGCTTTTCAACGGGAGAGACATGTGCTCAAGAGAGAGGGAATAGAAGATCAGAAATTCGAGATTTTAATAAAAATGCAAAATAAGTTTGAAATCTTAGTGAGTTCAACATGTAATGAAATGAAGGCAGTTCTTCAAACCTCAGTGAAGAAACCAATTATGAGATTTCTCTTGAGAATGGTCTTTACCTGCCAGCTGCTGCAAACATATTTGACAGCAGCACATGGTTGCCGGAGTCTTTTGGATCAAGTTCAAACAAATTATCGGCAGCAATTTTTCCCAATTCTGGCTTCCCATAAACCCTACAGGCATTTAAAAGGGCGCCCCAAACAGAAATTGTTGGACGCATTGGCATTTCCTTGATAAACTCATAAGCACGCTCTACCATTCCAGCTCTTCCCAACAAGTCCACCATACAAGCATAATGCTCAGCCCCGGGCTCAATCCCATATTTTCCTCTCATAGACTCAAAAATCTGCATGCCCATTTTCACTGCCCCTGCTCTGCTACAAGCTGCTAATACACACACCAAGGTCACATAATTTGGCATTACTTCAAACCTTTCTGATACCATTTCTTCAAACAGTGCCAAAGCCATGTCAGCAAGGCCTTGGTGTGCATACCCACCAATCATCGCATTCCAACAAACCAAGTTCCTCTCAGGCATCTCTTTGAATGCTCGTTCCGAATCCTCTATACTCCCACATTTTCCGTACATATCAACAAGTGCACTGCCAACAAATATATTTCCCTCAACACACGTCTTTACAGCAAGTGCATGAACTGACCTACCCAATTCAAGTCCTGCCATTCCTGCACAAGCACTTAGCACACTTGAAACCATAAAATCTTTTGGCTCAACCCCTTCTTTCCTTGCACTCAGAAACAACTCACATGCCTTCTCTCCCTCATCATTTTGCACATAAACAGCCACCATTGAACACCAAGAAACATCATTTTTTTCATTAATCCCATTAAAAACCATCTCCGAAAAACCAACCTCTTTACACTTGCCATAAAAATCAACAAGTCCATTACACACCGACACGTTACCATCAAATCCCCATCTAACCACGAACCCATGTAACTGCCTCCCTAACTCCAACAAAGAACTATCTGAGCAGGCGTTTAGAAACGCACAAAACGTGATCGAATTCGGCTCCCCACCCGCCCGACGAAACTCTATAAATGCATCAATCGCATTTCTTGGGCGCCCATGAAGCACAGCATTAGAAATATATGCATTCCACGTGGCGAGGTTTTTCTCAGGCATTTCATTGAACACTTTCATGGCTTCCTCTTTGAGCCCCGTTTTTGAGTACATATCAAAAGCACTGCACCCAACAAAGACATCATTTATCAAGCCGCCTTTCAAAGCAAGTCCATGAACTTGTTTTCCAGCAATGGGCATGTGAAGTGAAGCCACTGCCTTGAATAAACAAGGGAAAGTGAAGTCATTAGGTTGAACGTAATCCCGTCGCATGTTATTGAAGTGGAGGAAGGCGGAGGCAAAAAGACCGTTCTGGACATTACCAGAGATTAAGGCCGTCCAAGTGACGACGGAGCGGGAGCGGATTGGAGTGAACTGGAGGACCAGTTGGGCTGAGTTGGAAAGGTCGAGTTTGGAGTACATGTTGATGAGGTGGTTAGACAGGAAAGATGGGATGGGAGAGGTGAGGGTTTTGATAATGTAAGCATGGATGGTTCGGCCGAGTGACGATGAGTGAGTTGACACGGCGGTTTCGAGTAGGAAGGCGAGCGTGTTGGGAGCGTGGAAGGGCATGGGTGGTGGTGTGTACGGGTCATGATCGGTGAAAGCTGCGCCCAAGTTGAATCCTGAAAGGGTTTAGATCAGTTCGAGGAAAAGTCCCGTTAAATTAAAAATAAATATACTTTCAATAATAGCATCTACAATTTTCCTCTTTATTTAAATTAGCATATTTTATATAAATAAAAAATATTTTCATTAATTTCTAAATATAAAGAACAAATTTTTTATTTAAATTCAATAGAGTCTTTAAATTTAATAAATATATTCTTTATTTTCAAGAAAAAAAAACTTATTAAGAAAGATAATTGATAAATAAATATATAGAAACTTATAGTTTATTAATTAAAATTATAATAGAGAGTGAAATTTGACTCTCTAGATGTGAAGAGTCAAACTCACTCTTTAATTTATATTTAAAGAATACTCTTTATAATAAAGAGTTTTGGTCATATAAAAAGTCTTTTGGAGATACTCTAAACACTATTAAGAGCATCTCCGACGGGTTCTTTATATGACCTAAACTCTTTATTATAAAGAGTTTATCCATAAAAACAAGAGTTCAATAGACTCTTTATCTTTAAAATATATATTAGAGAGTGAGTTTGACTCTCCACATTTAGAGAGTCAAATTTCACTCTCTATCTTAATTTTAATTAATAAACTACAAGTTCCTATGTATTTTACTTATTAATTTTCTCTCTCATTAAGTCTCTTTCTTAAAAATAAAGAACATCTTCATTAAATTTAAAGAGTCTATTGGATTTGAATAAAAATTGTGTTCTTTATATTTTAAAATTAATGAAGATGCTCTTTATTTATATGAAAGATGCTCTTCAAAATAAAGAGCACAATTGGAGATGCTCTAAAAACAGTTTAGGTGAGTTAATATTAGATAACTGAGGTAATATTTTTTAAATTGAACAGATGATGATATTTGGTTGATTTGTAAAAAAATATTTTTGGAATGTTTTACGACAAACTGTAGCGTTTGGGGGTATATTGCCAAGAATCTTAATACCTTGGGGGGGGGGGTTGTTATTAAAACTTACCTCTAGTAATACAATTTTATTTTCCATGCTGCCCCTAAACTGTTGAACATTTAGTCCAAATTAACTTTATATTTGTTAACATTTACAAAACACCCAAATTCACTCATGTAGACACTTTTGTCCTCGCTTTTTAAATTTCTCGAACGACATTGCTCTTGTTAATGTCACTATTTACAGAAATACCATTATACCTAAAACTAGTCACCACCGCCAGGCGCCAGCCACTGTCAACCGCTACCAGAGGCTGCCAAAAGTCGCCATAGTGGCGTATGATCGGTCATATGTGGCTGGCTGTGCACCAATGAGGCTTTTTTCGTCCATAGATCATCCATGGTTAGAAAAGGCAAGATTTAGCTGTTTCACGACTAAATCTTTGGCACTGTCGGCGTCATGGCCAAATTTGTGGCACTGCTAGCGGTGGTGGCTAGCTGTCGGCAGTGGCTTGGGGTAGGTAAAGGTGTTTTTGTTAAATTTAAAATATTTTGGGTTGATAGGGTGTTTTTGCTAAATCTGAAAAGTAGGGGGGTTAAAAAATTATTCAAAAAATAATAATAAAAAATACTATTATATTAATATTAAAAGAGAGGGCAATTTAGTAATCTATATAAGATACACACTCATTTATTCTCCCAACCAAACATATTATTCACTAGTTTATTCGAACGAATCAAATACATTTTCTAAACATTCCCAGTAATCTTTAAGGTGATTTTTTATTTCCTTAATATAATATCCCCTATAATAAAACATTATATGATCCTCTTAAAAAGAAAACTTAATTAACCTTTATTTATAAGACTAAAATCTCTTTAAAAAAATGTATTCATAACATATATATATATATAAGGAATTTTTAATATTACTATTTTGGTAATTTTTTAAAGTTTATCGCATCAATCATTATATATCTTCACCTAGGTTAGGTAAATAATGATAAGAGAATGAGTTAATTTCTTTTTCTTTTGTTTTTTTTATAATTGAGAGATACCCAAACCAGTTTACGATTAAATTTATTAATAACGAAGAAAGATTCGAAATTAAAATCTCTTAAATAATATATTTAATAGTTTTTATCAAACAATTCAATCACCTAACAATAGTTGTATGAGTTAAATTCTTGCAAAGGTTGTTATTGACTGTTTTAGAATTATTTTTGAAGATAATTATAATTCATGGGACTATTATCATACGTTTTGACATACATTTTGTACTGTATTTACTAAATATAAGGGCTATTAACACGATATGTTTCTATTTTAGGTATCTTGAATCGGATCCACTCGCGGCTCTCGGCGCGTAAACTCAAAACGTTCTCAAATTCTCAAACTCTAAGACGGAAACTTCCTCCGATCCCAACTTTTCGTTATCTCTCCCGTTTATATATTCTCGAGAAAGAAAAACATATTTTGTTTCTCTTCCTCTGTCTGACTCTCCCTCTCCTTCTTGTGAAGCTTCATGATGATGAGGAGACGAGAGCAGAGGGTAGAGGCTGAATCTTCAATGGATACCATCATCAATAATGATGGAAGTAATGATAATGGCACTCGCCAAGAGCAAGAGCAAGAGCAAGAGGTTCAGGTTCAGGTTGAGGCAGTCTCTCATCTTCTAGAGGAAATCACATTGCTTCTTTCTCAATGGAATGGCCTTCAAATGGCTGTCCAAAATGAGTGGGGTGGCCATGACTCTTTGCAGAAAGCCCAACAACTTGCAGTTGATATCCTCTCTTGGTTATCTCAATCAAAAGGTCAGTCCTTTCCTTCCCCACTTTTTCTAATCTTCGTTCATGTTCTTCTGTCTATTGTTTTGAAGGTAATAGAGACTACATTATATTTCTTCTTGTTTTGCAGCGCCGCTTTATGTAGATGACTTAGAAACTATGTTGCATGAATGTATGCTGCTCTCTTTGAATACAGAAATTGAGGATGGCAGCATAGAGGAGGTATATTTTTTGGATTTACGCTAATTTATTTAATGTTGTGAAGTTATATCTTGTTCATGAAAGAAGAAAATTTTAAGATATTAGCCAGGGTGAATGTACGTCTTTAAGGCCTTGACGATGATCAACAATGGATTGGATCAATAATATACCAATGGAAAGAAAAAGATATTAAACCATTTAAAAAAAGAACTGAAAATTTCCCAGTTGGTGCTATATGAATTTTCATTAGAACATACACTTATTTTCTGATAGCCATTGTATAGTTCAATATTAGTTCTGCTTTATAATAGGATTTGGATTTATTCATGTATCTCTGATTCACAGTTTTCCTGCAATAGTGTGTTGTCATGCACATGTACAACAATCTTTATTTACTATTAATCATGATGTCAATCTGTGCATCTTTACTTTGTTCTGTGGAAAATAATAGCCACATCAAGCTTCTTTAATGTGGGTAAAAATGAAATGAAATCTGGTTCTTATTTAAACTCTGCACTGAAGCAATTTTAATTGTTGCAGCTTGAACTTGTGCATTTATGCTTATCAATCATATTCTATGGCTTCAAGCAGGTTGCAGAGCAATTGATGATTATGCATGAAGAGTACTTGCAGGGATATCAGGAGATAATAGAAAAGTATAGAGGGAGAGAAGATCATCCTTAATTAAATTTGTAAGGGTTTAACCTGAATAACATGGTAGAATTAAATTTTCAAAATCTTCTTCTGAGAAAAGGACTTGGCACAGAATTTATCTATATATATATTTCTTTACATTTCAGGTGTCTGGGAAATTTTACTATGAGAGATTGCGAGATGACCAGGGATTCAGGCATCCAACACAAGTAACAAATGGAATGTTTTACAGGAGGTGAGAACTGATGCTGTAAGGGAATTAGTTAATTTCAATTGCCAGAAGACTGCTTTATGTTATTTTCCTTGTAATCAAACACTCCTTCGTTATATAAAATGTAATGTATTTTTATTGAAACTTTTATGTGATGCTACTAACCACAAATACATCAGTATAAACTTATGTAAAAGACCAAGTGGATGCCCAGAAACAGGTTCCATATACACGGGAAGAGAAGACTCATTCAGAATTTTATATAAAGCTATGCCCATGAGTTATTTAAACTTGTATGAATGCTTTGAAAGAGTAAAATATGAATGGACTAATTTCATGGATAATCTTCGTCAGCCCAGAAGCCAGAAATTTAATCATTTTGAATGTCCTGGAGTCTGATCATCAGGGGTGCCCAGCTTCACCAGGACCTTGATTGCGTCAATAACAAACAAACAACCAATGAAACTGAGATAATCACACAAATTTTTACTGCTGAAAAACCGAAAGCCGAAATTAATGCTCATGCACATTTACATATGGCTTCTTGTTTGAATAATCATTTAAAACGCAAGAACTCCCAGAAATGTGAACAATGAAGGAGCAGGAAATCATCCCTGAGTGTCCAGGTGGGACGATAGAGAC
Organism: Pistacia vera; assembly: GCF_008641045.1. NCBI lineage: Eukaryota > Viridiplantae > Streptophyta > Magnoliopsida > Sapindales > Anacardiaceae > Pistacia > Pistacia vera. The sequence goes on along the minus strand of NW_022195229.1, from coordinate 24,592 downwards.
TCTTGGTGTATAATTCAAGAGATCTTGAATTCGATTCCTCTCGATTGTTGATAGGAGTGGCCACTAGAGGGTTTACCCGGTCATTAACTGTAGAGTCTCAAGGGATTAGTCGAGGTGTACACAAACTAGTCTGAACACTATCTAATTTATGTAATTCTTATATGAAATTAATATTTTCTTATTTGGTTTCTTGGTAACAAAATTTTGAATTTCCTTTAATCTACATCATTCCAAAATTCTAATCTCGTGTGTGTATATATATATATTTTTATCACCGACGGTGTCCACGCCAGTTTTGCGTCTCTTAATTAATCTTTGAAACTTTTGAATTATTGAGGGATAAAGGATAAAAGTCCCAGTGATCCGCACTATTCTTTCTTAGGGAAATGTAGACGTAAAAATCTATCTGTACGGAAGGGAGATCTGATCCCGTGAGGTTGAGACCACTAGTGATCCGCTACACCTACACACGTAGAGAAACAAAGGCGTGAAGCGAACGGGAAACACCGGGGTGGTGTTTACCGTAGGCACTCCGACGCTCAAGTCAACAAGGCTGAAAGAGGCAAGTATAGTGAGGGCTAGAGAGTAGAGAGGTTACCAGAAGTCTAGTTAGGGACTGTGACTACGGCAATGATATGAGGCTCTCAAGTCAGAGCTTCGGGTGTGAAGGTGTAATGTAATGTCCCTTGTGAGAGGGCTGACCTCTGCTTATATAGTGATTGTCTGGTCTCCCAGTCCTGGTGGGAGTAGGAGTCCTAGTGTGACTCTGATACGAACCCTAGAGGAATTAGGACGGTGGTGAGCTGTCTTACCAGTGTTCGAATAGGAAGGTGATCCCGAACAGGAAAGTAACCTCGAGTAGGAAAGTGATATGAACAGGAATGTGACCTCGAATAGGAGATTGATCAGGAATAGGAAAGTGATCTGTGGAGGCCATGGGCTCTGAACTCGAGTATAAGTTTAAAAAGTGAGTTGGGATTGAGAGGCTCGCACCCAGATGGTTTGGGCTGGTTATATCTCGTATCAATAAGTTTGATTTGGATTGGATCGCATCGAAATTAAGTCTGGTCTCTTCCACATTATCAGGCCCGTTTTCCTATTTGGGCCCAGGATGATTTTTGACCCTATCAGGAAACTTACTCAAAAGCTCCGGAAGCTTTTTAACTCTTTTACCCGACCATCACTTGTAGTACTTGTTGCACTTGTATATTTATATCCTTTTACTGTGGCGTCAAAATGGGCTTTACTATTAGATATTAATGTCAAAAATTACAGAGATAAATAACCAAATTAATTTCCGGACATCAGTTATGTTCTTTCAGTTATTAACAAAATACAGTTTACCCAAAAAACACTAAGCGGAGCTCAGTCTGTTCTGTAGAGAGGGTTAGAACCGTCATTTCGCTTTACCCTATTGCCACTCGTTCATCACTTGTGTGCCACGTGGTAGTCATGCTTGGACACACATCCATGCTTAATAGTTCTTCATTTCGATTTTCGATCTCTTCTCTAAGTAAATAGGGCATTTCACACTCTTAACACAAGCTCGCAATTACACACAGTCTGAGTTAGGTTTTTTTATTTTCTTTGCATCCTGTTTCTTTCCTTCAACTTGATTTTGATTTTTTACTCGTATTGCTTCCTTTTTTGCAGGATTAGAGATTTAATTTCCTCTAGCAATGGCAGACCCTTCCGCCTCTACCCCTCCAGTCTCTACTCCTCCCGCCTCTACCCCTCCTGCCTCTACCCCTCACATTGATAAACCCCAAGAGTTCAGTAGTGGGTAAGTTTTCTATGTTCTCTGTTTTTTCTATTGCCTCAAGAATTTTATATCGTTATTTTTCTTTATTTGGGGAATTGGGACAGTAGATGGAACATGCAAATGTTTGTGACGGAAACATGCATGGTTTTATAAGGGAAAATATTCTTTAATAAGGTTTTTTTTTTTTGTATCTGAAGATGAAAATCCATGTTTCTCAGGTCGGCAACCTAGATCTTTATAAAACCCTAGGGAAATAGTTTTTAAGAAAGTGGTCATTTCATTATTGTGGAAGCATGCACAAGGAAAGTAACTTGGAACTAAGCTGGGGAAGAATGTGTTATAAAGTATGGTTTTTGGATGGTCAAGGCCCGGTTTGTCAGTTGGACAATGTAGGGAAAACAGAGTCCAGAATGAACAAGTTGATGCATATATTATGAATTGTTTCTATTATTCCAATAAAGGTTGCTTTGACTTTAGTATGTGAGGAGACAGGAGATTTCTACTCTCTCTGTCACCATATATTAGCTTGATCTACAAATTCTCCTAGTTGTATGGTTCTTGTTTGCTATTTTATTGAGAACCTACAGTAAAAGATTGTGTCTTGTGAGTTTCATGCTCAGAGACCATGAGTTACAAGAATTACTTTATTGTCAAAACCACTCTCAAGACCACTGCTGAAAATCTGCCATCTCCATTAGGGAGAGGCACTTGGATGATTCGTATACACTAAAGGCTTCGGGTCTATCATAGTTCATAGATAAGATAAAAAATGGACGTTATCAGGATATGTCTAAAGAAGATTCTGTGAGTGACACTGTGTAAGAAGTTTGAATCATGGTTTGATAATTAGCTTAGTATTTGCATTAATTCCATGAAGTTTTGTAGTCCTCATCTGAATCGGTAAATAATTGAGCAACTGAAAAGATTTAGTTATTGCTTAGTTAAGGCTTAAAGACACGTATAAGGAAGAATATATTTGAGATTTGGCAAACAGATATCTTCTCAGTTCCTTTAATTAATTGTTTAACTATGTTGCCAAAACAGATGACATATTTAAACTTATTCAAATTTTGTAAGGAATATTGCAAATCCGAAACATGAATTAAGCAATTTGATGAAATTTGGTTTTTTGATGATGTTTCTGAATTATATGTGAATCTACCAATGTGCTTTTCTTGTTTTTTGATGAGTTTTTAGTTTCTTTAGTTGCCAGTCCTATTTCCATGTCACTTGCCATTATGTACTAGCACCAGCTACCTGTGGGAAGGATGACAAGTTTTTGGAGAACGGTATCTCTGATGGAAATAATTTTTGCAGGGTACAGGAGAATAATCCTTTGGAGCCCGTTCCACCATTTCAAAGCGGTGAAGGTTTGCCTTATGCTCCTACAAATTGGCCAAATCCTGGTGATACTTGGGGTTGGAAGGTCGGAAGGAGGTTCAGCACTTTCGGGTACTATACTGATAGATTTTTGTATCTTCCAAGAAGTCTTCACAAGCCCAGCATTCCGAAACAGTTCGCAAGCAAGCTAGCAGTTGAACGTTATATTCGGTCTGAATTCCCAGATGCTGACATTGATGCATTTTGGGCCTCTTTCAGTTGGAAGGTCCCTGCACTGAAGAATTTAACTGGAGGTCAGCTCAAGCTTTGGTCTTGTGCCATTATATTTATATTTTTTCTCTATTATCTAAGAAAATCAGATTTTCATTTTTCAACTTGCAAGTTTTTCTATGCGGGGTGTGTGTGTGTGTTCTGGTATATTTTGTTTATGTATAGTTTAGAGTGCTAATAATTTAGGGTCTTTATCATAGATCATACAAAATTTGATGAACGTTGGACTCAATTTATCTGGAAGAAAAGTAATTTTACTTTAGGGGTTAAATTAGTTTGTGCTCAGTGGAATAACTGTGGTTTTGACAGTTCCTGCTCTTGAAATTTATACTTAGTAGAGAAATTCCCAAGGAGCTCTACTGTTGATGTAGATAGCTTGAAAAGAACTTCTTGAGAGCAGCCACCTTACTTGACTCCTGCTGCCCTCTTTTAAGATCTCTGTAGTTGAAAATCATATTACAGATTTTAACATTTATGTTTATTTAGATTTGAAGTAATCATGTTGGAACTGATAAAATGTAAAATACAATAAGATTCAATGACATTAATTCCTTCTCAACATAACTTCGGAAGAAAACAATAATGTCAATACCTTTCCTCAGATGGCATAAGATGCGTATTTCAAGTTTTCAGCATTTGTAATATGACCTTAGTCTTGGTGAAGTTTCTAACTCGCTGTTTGTGGTTTGATTGTTTCACTGGTCTGTCTGGTTACTCCAGTTTTGGTTGCAAGGATATTTTTTAATTCTGTTTCTAGCATGATATATCTATTTTTCAAGAATTGACAATTTGTGGAGTTCCCTGTTCTTTCATTTATATATTCTGTCTCTCTTAGTTCATAATATGTCAAAATTGTGATAAGGACTGTAAGATCTAAGTTGCTTTACTTAATTTATTTGATTTTGCCTAATCAACTGCTTGATGGGTTGGATAATAAGTTATCAAAGTTTGAAAAGTGGTGCTGATAAAGCCATGTGCAGATTTTTTTTTTTTTTAAGAGATCTTGTTAATTTGACATCTGAAGAACTCTAATTTGTTATTTAAAAAAAAAAAAATTGACATCTCATGACTGAAATGATTCATGAGATATATCGCTATACTTTGTTTAGTTCTATTGCTACTTAATTCGTACCTTCCTAAGCTAGGAAATGGGTTGACTTTAACATCTCTTCTGCTTTTTTAGAGAGAACATATTGATGTAATGTATTTTTTTTTTCTCTTTTTGTCCCCTTATTAACGTATATTGTAATATATGCGTTTAAAGTTTTGAACTATTTACATGAAAAGAGCATTTTGACCAAATTTAAAAGGAGTTGAGAATTATCCAATTTATTATAACAAGTCACTAGCACTTATATTTGGTATTGAGTTTATTAGATATCCATCTCTGCCTTAATAATTCGACTGGAATGTTTTAATCCCTAATAATTGTTGTAGTGGAAGCTACACCACCAAGTGTAGCGAAGGTTACCCCACCGAGTGCAATGTATGTTACCCCGCTGAGTGCAGTGTATGCTACATCGCCGAGTGCAGAGAAGGCTGAAGAAGAAGGCAAAGAAGAAAACCCTGTTGCTACGAATAGAAAAAGGAAACATACAGCAGCTAAATCATTAGGTGATCGACGAACTCGACAGTCTCTTCGACAGGCAGTCCCAGCTACTAAAGATACAAGTGGAGTAAATGGAAATGAAGAGTTAACATCAAATGGTCCAAGAAAAGATATGAAGAGCACAGCTGACTTTGAGGATGATCAACCTGACAATGGTTCATTTGCTGGAAGCGATTCGCCATCTGAATGTGTGCCTGAGGACTTCAATAACTATCTTGATTCTTTGGTTGACAATCTTGCCCATCCTGCAACCGGTAATTCTCTTGCCCAAGAAAATGAATTGGCTCAAAATCAAAGTAAGCTTCTTCATTTTTTTATATGGGTTTTACTTATATTATTTTTTCTCTAAAAACCTAAAATCTCAACAGAGTTATTCAACTTTGGAGGAATCCTAAATAAGAAAAAAGCCTAATAATTAATTAAACATATTACATCGATTAGTTAAGTTATGTTTCAATTAAGTTTATTAGAGTTTATAGTTGATGCTACCCCAAACTCAGTTATTGGTTAGAAATCATTAAGTGCATAGTTTGTGACTTAGTTATCAATTGAGTGTTCGATGCAGGATAGTTTCATATAAGTTTAAGTTTTTCTAGTTAGTAGGATTACAATATAACTTATGATCCCTTTTCTGTTATAGTTATTCTATTATGTTTGAGCCAGGTTTCAATTAGGATTCATCTCTGCTTGTGTATGACGATTGAAGATGAATTTGTGTCAGTTATGCCATATATAAATTTTTATTCCTGAAATTCATGTTTGGTAAATCTTACACTCTTAGAACAAGGGAATGTAAGCATGCTGACAATTTCTTTGCAGTCCCCCACAATGAGGCCAATGTTGCTTCCCTCGATAAAGAAAAGGAAAAATTTACCCAGCAGCTTCAGGCAGAAATAAATTCCAACTTATCAGCCGTCCAAGAAATTGATAAGCAAATTGCCCAGCTTCAATCCCAGCGAGCAACGCTTATAAGAACAATCGAGACTAAGAAGGGTTTAATAGCTAAGTTAGCCATTGCTGAGCAGAAGGTGGCAAAAGATACTCAGGGATGACCGAATCAAGTTGAGTTAAAACTCCAAAAATCCTGAATGAAAGCTGAAGAAAATGATTGCAGGGAAGCAAGAGATAGAAGTCGTTGCTAAAGTAGATCCAGCTAATGTTTTTGCAGCTTAGACTGATTTTCTGATGATGATGTTGCTATAGCTTTATTGTGGATGGAACTTTTGATTTCATTGCTATGCATCCATCTCGTGTTAAATTATGATGTACTTGGAAACTCTTCACTATGGACCAACTGATTCCTGAAAATACTGTTATCTTACTATGTTATGTGGAGTCTTACAATGCATGAACATCTAAACAAAAAAAAATCAAGAATCATGGTGTCTCATACTGCTGGAAAAATACCCATTTATAATTCATGAAAAATAGCATAAATATGTTAAATTCATGTGATTATACAAATAAATTTTATGGACATCATTCATATATGAAGGTTATAAACGAACGAAACATGGGGTTTTATGTTAAATGCGGTTCACCTAATTTGTTCAGTGTGTTATCAGTTCAAGTAATCAAATTTTTCGGAACCTTAATTCACTGTTTATTAGAGTTTAATAATGGCCTAATCACATTCTGACCCCCTAGGTATTGCGAAACGAATCTTACCCCTCAATTTCTAAAATCAATCAGATCTACTTCCTTATAAACGATAACAAGTCACACTTTTAAGCGCGTGAGCATAAAACCAGAACCGGAGGTGAATTTAGACAAAAAGAAATCCGTAAAAACGGCGAGTGAAAGACAAGGGTAAAACTGTCAGTGCAGTAATTGCTCCATTATTGGGTATAAAAAGGTCCCTGTTCGACGAACAATGTCGTTGAAGCAACCTGTCGCCGTCGCACACACTCCATTCTGTTTTTAATAGGTCTCCTTTTTTATTTTATTTTTATTAATTTTGAGTGTTTTCAAGAATTAATTAATTTTTTGAATTTTGAATTTTTTTTTTTTCTCTTAATGCCTTAGCAGGTAATAAAACAGGTTATTCCTTCAAGGTCGAAACCCTAATTTCTGTCTTTGAACAGCTAAGCTTTTCTCAGGTGAATTCGTGTTTTCTTTTTTTGATCTTCGCATGCTTTATTCTTTTAAAGGTAAAATTATATTTCGAATAGAAAGAGTAAATTTTTAGCTCAAAATGAGATTTAATCGAGGTTATAGAAATGTTTCCTGAACATTTTTGGTGATGGTAATTAGGTTGTTTATAATAAATTAGGAATCTTTGTGTCAATAATTTAATTAAGTGAACTAAATGTATAAATCTTCGGTTTAAAGAAATGAATAATGATGAAGAATAACTTGAAAATTCCAAGTCTGATTGTGTGCAATCGAACACAGTGTAAGAGAATATAAGAATTATTTAGCACATCCTCTTGGGTGTGATGCTATTTGCAGAACCAGGTTTTGTTCTTATCAATCAGAAACTAGTTCTGATTTATCAGATTGATTTTTGTGCTTGAAGTCAATATCTTTAGCTGCTAATGATTTCCAAATGGAATTGTATTACAGCTTACCAGGCCTAACTACTTGTGTTCTGGAAATGGAATTGATGGGTGTTGATAATACTAATGGAAGTATCGAAAGGGTGCCTAGGGTAAATGGAAATGGAAATGGAAATGGTATTGATCTTTGGCCAGTTTCACCCGAGGAGTCCGGGGAAGGTTTGCCGTATGCTCCTATAAATTGGCCAAAACCTGGTGATAACTGGCGTTGGAAAGTGGGGAGGAGAGTAGCCATAACCGGCCATTATCTGGATAGATACCTGTATCCTCCAAAATATTTTCCTCGTCGTGACTCAACAAGTAGGAAAAGTGGTTTTGCAAGCAAGCTTTCTGTTGAACGGTATATTCGAACAGTATTTCCTCACGAAGACGTCAATAAATTTTTTGCCTCATTCAGCTGGAAGATCCCTGCAATAAAGAAGTTATCAGTAAATGGTGAGCTCTAAATACTACTGTATTTCTTTACATTGAATATGTGCCGGCTTGATTATCGTTGGTTTTATATGGTTAGATGCAATTGCTCAATGCTTTTTAAAGCTGTTCTCAGAAAGCATGTTAGTGTGTAGAATATGACATCAGTGATATGATGGAAGTGTAAATAATGAAATAACCTACGAAAGCATTTAATGCATCAAAATTACCCACATTGTGTATTCAAGATATTGGATTATGTGTAAGAAATCAGTTTAGCCGGCATAACGCAGAAAATATTACCTGATGAACAAGGTGGTTACATAAAATCTGAATGAACAATTGGTTGAATTCCTGTTGCTCAGAACCTTGCTTTGTTTTTCTGTTCACCCTTTTACCTCTTCTTTCTTTTTTACATTCTGGACATGATTCTCTATAGTTGCATATATTTTTCATGTTTTATTTATTTATTTATTGCATGTTTTTGTTATGATTGATGTTGTAGTTACTGATACAAGTTAAATACCCTTTTCTTTACATCTAATTTTCTTCTTTGCCCATCAATGTTGACTTGATATAGGTAATGTAGGAGGACGAACTCTTTTTCCTGCATTTTCTGAAGAGATAGCAGAACATTCTCGGCCTGATTCCCCATCAGAGGATGTGGGCTGTAAGGCCAGAAATAATATGTGCAACAGTTTGGTTGTGCAAGCAGAAAACTCATCTTTAACTGCCATGCCTTGTGATATTTGCTGCAACGAACCTCGGTTCTGCCGTGATTGTTGTTGTATTCTCTGTAGCAAAACTGTGAATTTGAAATATGGAGGCTACAGTTACATCAAATGTGAAGCAAAGGTGGGTGAGGATTACATATGTGGACACATTACTCACTTGAACTGTGCTCTGCGTTGTTACATGGCTGGGACTGTTGGAGGAAGCATTGGGTTGGATGCTGAGTACTTATGCCGTCGCTGTGATGCAAAGACAGATTTGGTTCCACATGTTACAAGACTTGTAAAAATATGTGAATCTGTTGATTCCTCAGTTGATGTTGAGGAAATTTTAAATCTCGGTGTCTGTATTTTGCGTGGTTCAGAAAAGACCATTGCTAAGGAATGGCTAAGCCGTATTGAACTGGCAATTCGTAAGGTAAAGCTGATACATTAAAGGTAGAAGAACAACTGTTTTCTTGCTTTTGCACATGTTTATCCTTCTCCCCTTTTGGGTTCCTAAACCAGCGGCATGACCCATTGAAGTGTAATATTTACATCAGCTTAAATGTGGGACTTCTCTTGAAGATATCTGGAAAGTTGAAGATGCTGACTTGGCCATTTTTACAGGTAATGGTCCAGTATCTTATATCCCAATTGAGATAGCAATTATCCTAACCAACAAATCCATGTTGTTTGATGCTCGTTGAGAAATTGACAATGTAATTAATTTGACTTGGATAAAAGTTTTTTTCTTTTTTTTTTTTTTTTTTTTTTT
>NW_022195229.1:0-6480 GCF_008641045.1 Pistacia vera | reverse complement strand
ATTCAATAGACAATCTCACCCCAACAGGAAGGAATTTATTGACAATAATGTACCTGACAAAGGTTCAACATTCAGATTTGCAATCGTAACCTTCACAAACTCAATGATGTCGATGTTGATGTTTCAACTTTTTCTCTCTGGTTTCCCCTCCTCGATGTTCATGACAATCAATTTGGTCTGTTTACGCATAATGAGGTTCCAGGGAACCTTCATGATGGCGCATTCGACGACGCCGGTGAGATCTTTTATGGTTACGTGAGAGTACCCTGGTAGGCGTGCTTGATTTATTAGGGTGATGAATCTCCTCCATTGTTGCCGCATTGCCAAAAACACAATCTAGAGGATCCATAACCGCATCAACATCAGGTTTCACCTGAAAAAAATAAAATCGGTTAGTTAATAGATATTTATTAAGAAGTGCCACAGAAAACAGAACATTTCTATCAACTACTATGTGACCAGATTCATTTCCATGGTATGCTTGTATAACAAGTTCAATTTTCCTTGTATGATTATTCTTTTTATTTTTCATTATTTCAATCGAATTTATTCCACTTTGCAGAGTAATGTGCTCGTCTTTGTCATAAGCAAAACTGAATATAGAGAAATATGACAATTCCAATCCAAGTGCTTGAAATCCCTGGTCACAGTCAAAAGATATAACTTGTTCCAATGGTTATATTGAACAATATTATTCCAAGAAAAAGTACCGCCACACAAACCGAGCATGTAAATATCAAGTTACCAAAGTTCAATATTGGAAAATTAGTGACCCAAATCAAAATCAGAAAATTTTAAGGGAAACGCTGCAAATCTTAAAAAAGAAAAAGTTTCAGATATATTGCTCTTCTGAAAGAAAATAAATAAATCATGCCCACAACAATTGGTCTTGGGCAGCTAGCATACTTACAAGAACTTTGTTAGACTCCAAATCATTCTTTTTGCTGCCAGAGTCATTCTGGAAGTCACTGTGGGCCTCATTGTGGGAATTGTTGTGACAGTCAGTATGGGAGTCACCATAAGAGTCACTCTCCTGTGTTCTTTGACCATAAGCAACATTATCATTAAAATAGTTCTTGTAGCGCCATCTTAATTTTGGCTGATCTGAGGTTGAATCATCATAAACTTTCTCTGAATAAAAATGTTTAGAGATAAGCTGCATTCTCCAAGGATCATCTCGGTATTTGTTGAATATTCTGTTGATGGAAATTCACTCATGAATATGACAGAAAGTCATGCCAAAAGTAAACAGAAATGGAAATATTTGGAGATTACCGAAAATACAGATCTCGCAACATTATTAAATACAGTAAATGTGAAATGCAATATGAATCATCGCAAATTCAAATGTCATAAACTCTTTCCAGTCTATAAATGAACCTTGAGGAAAAAATTATCTAATACAACATGTAAGCAATGTGAATCACTGCAAATTCAAATGTCATAAACTCTTTCCAATCTGTAAATGAACCTTGAGGAAAAAATTATCTAATACGACATGTGAAGAAAAAAAAAAAAAAAAAAGTGTCTTGATCAGTTAAAAACTTTTGGGTATTGTGAAATGAATAAACAAGAAAAGAAATAGAAAAAACTAGGGTGAACACACACGTGTGTTTCAAACTACAGGCACTTATCTGACAATACTATAACAGGTTGTCCTGGTAACACACTACAAGCTTAAGGGGCAACCACCCCTGCAAGACTGCACCTAACTTCAATAGCACTTTAATGGACATGGATGAAATTCAATAAAAAAGAGCATTAAATCGTTACTCAGATCAAAACGCTTGATTTTTGGACTCAACAACTTTGAATACAAGAAAGAAAATATCTCTCAGCTAATCATAAAATTAATTATGGTTACAATTCTCATAATTGAAGTGATCTTCCACAACAAATTTTTTGGTTCCTCTCAAGAAAACAATACCTTAAAATTATCAAGCACAGATACAAAAAAGGAGAGATTACTAAAATAAAGCACAGATAAGTAACATTAGAAAACAAGATTCATGAACAGCAAAAGTAGAAGTTCCTTCATGAAAGGTACAAAGGGTAGAAAACTTCACCACCAATTAGCAAACAAACAGAGAAACCTACATGTTCGCTAACTCTTTCTGCAGCCGACTTCCATCTACTCCAAGAATACTATCAACGCATGATTCAAGGGAACTAGTAAATCTCCAAAATCCACAGACAATAGCAGCTCCTGCAGGAAGGAAAGATTTCTGTAACATGGCAAAGGACAAGATAGAAGATATAAAAGAGGCAAGGAAATATGTATTCCAGCATTGGTGATTTGAAGTAATTCTGATTTGTTTGAATGAAGGATCTCTTACCTCCTGAAAGGTTGACTCGTAATAACTTATTTAGCCTCCATGTTGCTGAAAGGGAGGCTTAAAAATTATCAGAAAGTTGCTGGAAGTTAAAGATGAAAAGAAACCAACAATCAAAGTATTGCCATTTGAAAGAAATGATTTGAGAATTGAGATTCTAGGAATTTCCATAGATAAAGAATCACCATAACAACAATATAAGAAAGAATTAATTACCAGCAGCTATCACATTGGCCACTTGTGAATAATATGCTGAACATACAACTGATTTGGACCCAGCAATAAATTATAGTCTAAATGCATGCACCATTGGATTTGACTGTTTAATGAAGAATTCAATGGTTTGGACAGATCAATTTATTCTCTCTTCTCTTTTTCTTTCAACTGGATATAGTGGCTTTCACTTGCTTCGCTAAATAAACTCCACAAGGATAACTACCAATCTTAGATTTTCAATAGCTCCAAAAATGATAAAAATAAATAATAATAATAATAAGACGAACATCACTAGAAATAATTAAAGCAATTTTGGAATAACTATTGTCACCGTCAAAAATTATATAATCTCAACATAGCAAATTAATGTCTTATAAAACCTACTTAGGGTTTAATGCAGGAATCCACTGCACTGGACACAAATCTATGCTAAGTAGCAAGCTAGGGCTAGGAGAAAATTGTCTTAGGATTACAAACAATATATACAACATAAGTTTGATGTATCACCAACTTAGCAGCTTAATGTGGAGGAATTCTTTGCGGGGGGAAGAATTTTCAGGTTGTGAAACAAAAAGCTTAATGTGACACCCTAACTTAGCAGCTTCTATAGACCCTTCTCCAACTAAAATTTTAGCAAAATAAAATGGAAAGTTATGTGCATATAAGGACATCAAATCGGCGCATACACATGTAAGTAAATGCCTCTGGATTGGTGATGAAATGTATAATATAACACTAGCAGGTCTTTCAAAGCAAGAACGATTATACATACCTAACCACGTAACACCAGATCCTACAAGTGCACCAACCGTAAACTCCCTAACAGCCTTAGACTTGTATGTTAGAAGAACCTTTGCTTCTGCAGGCGTCAACCTCTCCTAGAAAAGCATTTGTTTTCAGAATACAAGGTAGCAAAAATTGCAAATGACGTTTTTTTTCTTCCTCGAAAAACAAGAAACGAATTATAAAGTACCATTTACCCCAAATGATAACATCTAATCTAGTTACAAGACTGATCTTGTTAGCACACAAATTCTCAAAAACAATGTTCTTGCTTATGGAGCCAAAACCAATTTATCATCTTCTCCATAAGAAGGGAAAAAAAAAAAAAAATCTTCGATCATATCAATATAAGAACTTAAAATAAGGTATAACCAAACAAGGCCTAAGAAATTGAAACACATGAAAAAGAATAGAATTTTGAATAATTTATAATGGACCCAATTAAAAAACTACCATTGTTAGAAATTAGGGTGATAAAGTGAAGTTATGCAATTTATTGTTAATGTCTTATATAAAATTGCCAAGATTACACAGATTAAAAACGCAAACATGTATTGAGAAGTAAAGCCCTAAAAATAAATAATGAAGAAACAAAAACCTGTTTGCTCCTGAGAACTTGTTCAAGGTCAAACAAAACTTCACCCATTAATCCTCACCGCAACTGTTTCTGTAAAATGTTAAATATCCTTTGAAGCTGGTAGATGCAGTGAAATGCTGTTTTCACGAATCACGAGTGTTGGTTTCTAGTTTCCAGTCTACCACCCCAAAGTAAGCATCACTGTTTCAGCCTTTCAGGGCCCATTGCTCCTGGGCTACCCACTCAGTTATTATTTGGGCCCAAGTATTATTAATTTGATGACTTTTTGGGAAGTGATTTTTTTTTTTTTTTTCGTCGGCCTTTAATTTTAAATGAAGACATAATAGTAATAAAAAAATTTATTCTTTTTCTTTCATAATTTTCTATTTAAATTATCAAATTAGAAATAAATATAAATCAATCAAAATTAACAATAAATGATTTATTTTAATGGTAGATTATTAGAGGAAAAAATTTCAGTATTTTTATGACTACTTATGATCATGATAAATTTCGTGATATTGTGGTTAAAAAAATAATATTTATAATTATTCTATCTAAAAATAATAAATCACTTAAAACATTTATTGGAAATTATTCAACTATATTTCTATTTATAAGGTAGTGTTATTCAAACCTTACAAATTAATTAAATAAGCTCCGTTTTAATAATTTTTAGTTATAATTTCATAATAAATTAAAATTACATAAATCACATATATCTATTTTACTTAAATAAAAAAAAACATTTTTTTTTTATCGTTGAAGTTATCTAGACTAATTTACACATACCTCAACTAATCTTACAAGGTTTTAGAATTATCAATCGAATAAAAATACTAATGATCACACCTATTAAGATGGTGACAGACTCAAACTCAAAAGTTTATAAAAGAAAAATTATTCTTTTATTATCGAATTATCCTTAAAACATAAAATTAAAAAGAAAAAACAATTAACCTAAATCTAACTACTAGTATTTGCTAAATACTTTTACAAATTTAAAAGAGTTCTCACTTACACGTCCCAACCAACTGTAACTACCAACCTTCCCTACGTATTTGCAGTCCAAATTTCCAACCCATGTCCACTCTGACCCGACCCCCTCTCATAACCCACACGACCACTTCAACCACCGTCCTCACCTCCCTATCCTATTGCACCACCCTCACTCACCTCAAACAAGTCCACTCTCAAATCCTCAAACTCCCCCAGTCTCACCACCACTCCCTCCTTTACAAACTCCTCCTCACTTCACTCTCTTTACCCGCCACCAATTATTCATCTATTCACTATGCCCTCTCCGTTTTTTCCCAACTCCCGTCTCCCCCACCTCATTTTTCCAATAAGTTTCTTCGCAAATTATCGCGTAGCAACTGCCCCGAAAACGCCTTCTTGGTGTTTGTCAAAATGCTGATAACTGGACTCAATGTTGACAGGTTCAGCTTTCCTCCTATAATAAAGGCTGCGGCTCGGATGGAGGGTTTGTTCGAGGGGATGCAGGTTCATGGCCTAGGAGCGAAGTTGGGGTTTGATTCTGACCCGTTTGTGCAGACGGGTCTTTTGGGGATGTATGCTGCGTGTGGCCGGATTTCAGATGCACGAATGTTGTTTGATAAAATGTCTTATAGAGATGTTGTTACGTGGAGTATCATGATTGATGGGTATGATGTTGTTGATTTGTGGCTGTGTTTGTGTTTTGTGTTCGTGTTTTGAATGTTGTTTTGAATGAATGTTGAAAATAGGTATTGTCAGAGTGGGCTATTTGATGACGCCTTGGAGCTTTTTGAAGAGATGAAGCGGTCTAATGTGGAGCCAGATGAGATGATTCTTTCAACAATTTTATCTGCTTGTGGTCGTGCTGGAAATTTAAGTTATGGGGAAGTGATTCATGAACTAATTATTGAGAATAATGTTGTTGTTGATACCCATTTGCAGAGTGCGCTTGTTACTATGTATGCAAGTTGTGGTTGCATGGATATAGCTAACGAATTGTTTGATAAGATGTGGCCAAAGAATTTGGTTGTCGCAACTGCTATGGTCTCTGGGTATTCAAGAATTGGACGGATTAAAGATGCTCGCATGATTTTTGACCAAATGGTTGAAAGGGACTTGGTCTTCTGGAGTGCAATGATCTCTGGTTATGCTGAGAGTGATCAACCTCTGGAAGCACTTAAGTTATTTAAAGAAATGCAAGTCGTGGGAATGAAACCAGATCAGGTCACCATGCTTAGTGTCATATCAGCTTGTGCTCATCTTGGTGCATTGGATCAAGCCAAATGGATCCATTTATATGTTGATAGAAATAGGTTTGGAGGATATTTGCGTGTCAACAATGCTCTTATTGATATGTATGCAAAATGTGGGAGTCTGGAAAGGGCAAGGGAAGTTTTTGACAAGATGCAGAGTAGAAATGTGATATCCTGGACTAGTATGATCAACGCCTTTGCAGTGCATGGAGATGCCAGTAATGCACTAAGCTACTTCAATCAAATGAAACATGAAAATATTGAGCCTAATGGGGTTACTTTTGTGGGTGTGCTTTATGCTTGCAGCCATGCAGGGCTAGTT
>NW_022195228.1:0-136374 GCF_008641045.1 Pistacia vera | reverse complement strand
GACGGAGGCGAGGATTTGCCTAACAAGGTAGTGTCGATTGCGGTTGAAACCTTGATCTGGCCTTGTAAATTCGCTGCAGCTATCGCGCTGTAAACGTTTTTTATTGCTGGTAAAACAAACTTAGCTTCTGCATCAGCAGGGTGGATTTCGTTTCCGACTGCAATGTATCAAAATTTGACACCAGGAGAGTAAGCCACGACATTTTTCTGGACCCAATCTTTTGCTTTTGCAGCATCTGTCAGGCTCTGAAGAGTGGTGTTGATGCGTGATTTTAACACCAACTAATCGACACGTGCGCAACGTTGATTAGTCAAGAAACACACGTGATTATGGATAGAGAATGTGAAATAAATGCAATGAGAGCTTTTAAAGTAGTTCGGATGCTAAGGTAGCAAGTCCTACATCCACTGATTTGTATTAATATGGTGGGTCAGGTCACAAAGTGGACTGACTTACAAATGAGCTTTTAAAGTAGTTCGGATGCTAAGGTAGCAAGTCCTACATCCACTGATTTGTATTAATATGGTGGGTCAGGTCGCAAAGTTGACTGACTTACAAATGATTGGGAAAAGTAAATACAAAGTTTTTAGAGAGAGAGAGTTCAAGTATAAAATGGCTGAATCCCCTTAATGAAGGGGTCTTCCTCTTTTTATATCGAGTTAAATGCGTGTAATCATCATTAAATCCTTGGGTTGGTGTGAATGTCAGGACATAATCCTGCTTTACGTCTCATTGCCTATTTCCCAAGCTGATTTCACGCGATTTGGAGCAGGGAAATGGACACGTGGGAGCTCCAGGGCACCTGGCAGGCCTGACGTGCGCTTACTGTTCTGATGGGAGCAGGTCACACTTCATCACGTGACTTTCCACGTCAGCCCTTGTTTTCTCAGACATAACAGAAGTCCCCTAGTTTTTAAGGTTTGAGGATCGAACCTTGGAAACTAAGTCATGCCGCGATTGGAGGTCCTGGTAATTTCGACCTGAATGGAAGAAGCTTGGGACAGGGCCTTTTGCGAACACGACCTCGCACAATTTTTGCCCAAACGACCTGACAATCATCATCCTAGCGACCTGGATTCGTCGGACATTCCTTACCGTGCCTTAGGGTTGGAGATTCAATGAGCCTGCTTCCGCGCTGTCAAGCACTCTGCACGTGTTAAAGCGCCTGGCAGGCCCATTAAATGCATTGTGTGCTGACCCGGCGTTGTTTTGACAGCATTAATATCCCACTTGAGGTACGTATTTAAGATTTGTTGTATTAGTTAAAAGTTTATTGTTTCAACTTTAATTGAGTTTGTATGTTGAGTTGGTTGAATTGTTGCCTTGAAATTGGTTGAGTTTTGGTGAAGTTGGAAATCCAATCTTCGCCGGGGCGAAGAATAAGCTTCGCCGCGGCGAGGAGGAGGAGNGCACCATTCTTCTGGAATTTGGGAATGGTTGCCATGACAAAGCTTCTTTCTCCTGTATGCAGTTACTTTACCCAGAGCTTGAATTGGCAGATTATTAGATTTTTCAAGTGGCTTGTTATTGAGTTATATGTTATTATAATGCCCATATATTATGGAAGCTGGTGCAGAAGCATAACTAGTGGTCATATCATATGTAATGTTCTGAGCATCATTTAATGATTTGGTGATTGATTAATTCCTAAAAAAACTTAAATTACAACTGACACATGCACCTTTAATAGATAAAAATCTTCTGGAACTTATTCCATGTAACTGTTCCTATCAGGAACTTGGTAGCAAAATCTAAGAAACAAATGCTGCATCGATTACTGATTTGATCAAGCATCTGTTTAAAATGAGTAGCTGTTAAAACTTTAGTTTTGGTTCAATATTTCAGGAGTATCTGAGAGACCGAAACAAAGTACAACAGTTGGTTCAGTTGTTTGATCCTGTAGTCCAGGTATTTGATGGGATCGCTGGAGAACGTGTATCCATGAGGGTGAGATTACAATATTAACTTACTTTTATTATTCTTGATTTAAACAAGTTATGAATATTCTTTGAATATATTTCATTCATTTTCTGATCTTATATTTAATAAACATGATCAAACATTGTATTTCATTTTCTTTCAAAATAAACATGATCATAGATTATGTATTAGATGTGTGTTTCTTTTCTTATGCATTTCTTGATCACGAACTTGAAACTCAAGTGCATGCTTACATAAACATGTGTTCATTGAAATGAGATTCCTGTGTGTTGTTAGAATATATACGTGTTATCGTGTTTTATTTTAAATGAATCTGACTTGATTTGGTAAGTACAATTTACCGTTTGAAGTTGAATAAAAATAATTTACATTCTTTGACAATTTACAAGAATTATTCTTTTAACATGTGTTAGGATACGCATTATTGTGTTACATATTCCTCAAATCTGAAATGATTTGATGAGATATGATTTAATATATATATATATATATACATATATATAGAACACACACTAACTACAAGAACAAGATCTTACCATCTAAATATGAATAAAAATAATTTATATTCTTTGACATGTTATCTATAAGAACTATTTTTAACATATGAGTTTAGAATACACGTTAATGTGTTACATGTTAACTAGATCTAAGCTCATTTGATGAGAAATATTAACCTTACATTACATATATAGAGGCATAAAAACTCAAAACCTAAGTGCATATTTACATAAACACATTCATTGAAACGAAGCTTATTGACATATGCCTTTAGAATATATATGCGTAAACTATTGTTTTCAACACATAAGTGGCAAGAACCAGGGATGGAGCCAAGAAACTTATTCTAGAGGGTCGAAATGTAATATTTAATGAATAAAGGGGTCAGAGTTAGGAGGTTACATTTATGGGTGATATGGTTTAAGTTCAAAACCTGAGGGGGCCCAAAGAATAATTGAATTTATGAGGACTAAATTAATAGTTGACTATGTAAAGTTATGAAATATTTTGTAGCCCTGATTGGGCATGGGGCCATGGCCATCCAAAGGAAAACTATCTACCTAGGAATACAACTATACCAACAACTCTCGATCACAAACTTTCTCTCACAACCCTGATGTGATAGCTCATAATTGGTTAATTTACAACGGGTCCCACATGGGTCTCACATTGGTCCCACTAATTAATTACGAGTTACCACGTCTAAGTTGTGAGAAAAGATTGTTGGTGTAGTATTACTCATCTACCTAGTATAGACCTCTTTGGAGTCCTTGTAATAACAATCAAGTTCTTATACAATAAGAACTTGCAGTATCAACCTTGGTTATAGTACCTCGATCAGTCCACCAACTAGTCTCCAATACAATGATCGATCTCTAGATTGGACGCACTAGCTTTATCAAGAGCAGGGANTTCTTTTATGTTTTCTTTCTCTCATCTATGTGATAATAATTAGCATGTTTACCGACTCTACAATTTAACCAAGATGTTGTCTCATGAAGTGTTTGTTCTATCTCCCAACAGACGGCATATTTGGACGTTTGTAATGATACCAGTATGCATTACGTGCGAAATCCTTGAAGGATAGAGCAATAGCTGCAAATGTTCTAGCAATAACTACTGGCAGAATCTATCCCGGAGTGAGCAATGGTGCTACTATGAATATTTTTGTTCTGCAGTGTGCACATCTGGCAATATAAATCTAAGAAAAAATTAGAATAGAAGTAACCAAAATGGAAGGGCAAAAGATTCATTATTGTAACATGTAAACTCCACAGAATCGTTGCCATAAAGTAAATATTATCTATGTTGGTAATCTTACCTGGCTTTTTGAGATTTTTACTCACATATATAAGTATATAAGTGCTACACTTTTCATGGCAATGATGGCTGCAGAGCTAGTTTGTGCTGCGAGAGATGAAAGCAAGGGAGAGCAGAGAGGCTAAGGTGATTATACCTGCCAATTGTTTATCCACTATCCAGTATCACTCCGCTTGCTGAATTAGTTTCAACTAATGATTGACTTTTTATAGTTTATTCTGATTTTTTGCATTTCTTTTTTATAATTTTGTGAACCCCATCAACAAAAATGTTGAGACCGTTCATAATTATCTTTCTTTTTTTCATTTTTAGTTAAATGAACCTGCTTTAAGACCTTTTAGTCAAATCTATTTCAAACACCAGGTTTAGTAACCATAAAACCTATAAGTTTACACTTCTGAATCTTATTTAAACTCCAACAGCTAAGGATTGCAATCAACTTATGAATTTCCTCTTAGGAATATTTTAATATTTGTCGGCGAAGGTTGTTTGCGGATGGGAGTGGAGGAATTCATTAAAGGAGTGAGGTTTGAGCAATAATCATCATGTCATATGAATATAAGATAACTATGTGAGCAGTAAATGCCCTATGGAGTAGAAAAACTGAAGGATTTATATACAAGGAGTTGGCTCGTTACCCATTAGTTCAAGCTAGTTTCATAATCATGCATACAAGCTTTGGGAGCCAAAACCAAAGGAGTATCTATGCATTTCCCTCACAAAACTTTTAAATAGCTTGCTTTCCTCCCGTCTTTGTCCTTGTATATATGATTTATGTGCAAATATGCTCTTCTCAGATTCAGCTATTATACAGCAGGCACTGGTGGTGCTGGTCCTACAATGTTAGCTACTAGTTTTTTACTTCTTGGAGAGGAAGTTGTTGCATCTAGTAAAGGTCAGTTTCAAGGGCATATTGTGAATTATCTATGCACACTTGTTCTACTTATATGATATCTAACCATGATGATGCAATATCCAAGTAGGAGAAAAGGTCAAACTGAAGCCGTATAGTGGAATGATCAATGTTGATTTCGGAAAATGAATTAGAAGAAAAGACGTCTTTCTATTGTAAGTTCATAGGAAAGAAGTTGATTTCAAAACTTGTGGGTAAAATTTCTCAGATGATTTGAGAAACTTTACAGTTTTCATAAATTTATGGGACGCTTTTAACCAATTTCAAAACTAGCGCGACTTTTTTGTATATTAGTAAAATTCAGGGTAAGTCAAGCAATATTCCTCACAGTTATATTCTGTGGACTAGTAAAATCATCCTGAAGTATGGATAATATTTTTTTTAAATACCATGATAAATTCTCATGGCTAAATTAGCATAGAGAACTGATCAATATATAACAGTTACTNAAATGAAGGGGCCAAAGTGTGAAAATGAATTTTAAGTGATGGAATTGTGCGCATATATAAATTCTGGCTGGACCAGGCTGGTGACCCCAGGCCTGTGAATAGCTCTATGTTAGATTGTATGGATAGTATTTGGTGAATTAGATTGTATGTGATAGTAGTTGGTGAATGCTATTGTATTTGGTATCATAAAAGACTACTTTTTGAGTGAATGTTCTCTCGTTATCTACAATCTGTTGGTATATGCTATTTTATGTGGTATCATATATGACTACTTTTTTGATTGAGTAATCACTTCTTGTCTACTCATCTGTTGGTTTGAAATAACACAAAAGCAGGATTGCCTGTTGGTTACAAGAGATGCCAGTTCCATAGAGTGATCAAGGATTTTATGATTCAAGCGGGTGATTTTGTCAAGGTTTGTTCCTTCAACTCCTGCATTTAAGCTTGTTTATGTTTTTATCATTTTAGTTACTCTATGATTGATGCTAATCCATGAATAAAAGAGTCAGATTCTTAGTTTAATTTAAGATTGTTTCGGTTCATGTTTCTTCCCTTAGTATACTGGAAGATGCATATCCTGGTGATTGGAAGGACATTTCAAGTTTCCTTTTTCTTTGAAGTGAAGTTAAAGTTTGACATAGCAATTTGAAAAAGGAAAATGGAGTGAATTTGTGACTGCATTTCTTTTGTGCTATGTTCGTATGGCCCTTAGTAGAATTAACCCTCTAATGCTAAAATTTAACAGCTTAAAACTCTCATATAACTTGAAAAACCAACTTTTTAAGCATTATTTATTTAATAACTATAATATACAGAAATTAATAGTTACTCTGGGTTTTCTAGTCCACTAGCTCATTTTTTTCCTTCCATTCGGATTACTTATTCTAACCTTTTGATTTGTAAATTCTCTTTAAATTTCCTTCACAAATTTTTGGAAATTTTAATTTACAATTGCTATTAAGAAACTTAAGAACTTGATATTTCTTTTAGTCATATCCTTTTGCACAATTATTTTTTTGTTTAGAGGGTTTACGGTGGCTTATTCACTGTTCTTACTGAATGATTACAGCCAAAAAACAATTAGAGAGACTTCTAAATAGAGGGTTGTGATAGTCTGACAGGTCTACCTTAAGGGATGCAATTAAAATACTTGACTATAAACGACTGTGACCAATTGGTAGAAAGATACAAAAACAACATGAGAATTGTCTGGCCAAAGATTGCTCATATTCCAAATATTCTCATTGATTACGAGCGGATTCACAAAGAGGGCCAGTATCTATTGAATTAGGTTGTGATAGAACCTGTCCTGCAAATTACTCAGACTACCAGCAAACCATACACATTCACAAGCCAAAATCTCAAAAACAGTAAAAGGAACTAGTTGTATTAATCTCAGCAGACAATATATCCACAGACAAAATATATATTCCAGCAATCCTAGCTCAATATTTAATAAGCAAAACAACTCAGAAATAGTCAGTAAAATGCAATAAAGGGTACAACCCAGAAGGATAAGTAACAGACTGACTTCGAGGGTCAGCCACCTCCCAAATACTGACTTCGAGGGTCAGCAGCCTCCTTTCCAATTTACTTTCCAAAAAGTCCCCTTCTTTCTCTCCCTCCCTGTTTTTATTCTTTCCTGGCACCTATTGTGCTCCTAAATGAATTCTCCTATATTCACTCCCCTCAAGCCATCTGTCCTTTCTAACAAACTCAACCTTTTACGCACAAGTGTCAGCAATATTCTTCTGCTTTTTACCCCTGCTCTTCCTACGGTATACCAGTCCTCCTGGTTGCTCATCAGGTTGCTACTTCTCTTTTTACGTTTATCTATTTATTATTAATATTTAATTTCATTGTGTTACACATTTTCTCTTTAATTTATACAGTCTCTAATTAGAGAAATTTAATTGATTCTATTAACCCAATCTTACTTTATATCTGCCAATCTTTCAAGACTCCTGAGAGTTGACATCTTCTCTTTTCTGATAATTACAGAGCATAACTACTTCCTCATATCTTTGCCCAGACAGAGTAAATGAATTATTCTGTGGATCTTCTTTCGCATAGCAATTCACAGCATACCCACAATTGTACAGGTAATTATCAAAAACGTAAGTTTCCATATTTGGCGTTAATGCTAATTAGACTGATTTGATTCTGAGTTTATGTATAGCTTAACACACTATTTCTACATATTTGTTTGGGTCTGCTAAACAGCAGTCCAAAATTCCACACTGTTTAGTTTTAGAACTTTATTTGTTGTTGAATGTATAAGAATTTTTTTTTTTTCGTTAACAGGAATAATTTAGGATAACTTAATCGGGTGGAAGCAAGAAATGTGTCAAAGGGGCTTAAAGCATTCATTTGAACTCACTTCGTGGAGGCCTCTCCTATTGCTTGAATGATTTT
This sequence comes from Pistacia vera, assembly GCF_008641045.1. Classification (NCBI taxonomy): domain Eukaryota; kingdom Viridiplantae; phylum Streptophyta; class Magnoliopsida; order Sapindales; family Anacardiaceae; genus Pistacia; species Pistacia vera. The sequence continues at coordinate 128,838 of NW_022195228.1, read as the reverse complement.
GCATTTTGGTCAAAAATAAAATTGTAACAGTTGATCAGAAAAGACTTTGTGATTTACTAAATCCAGAATGAATATCATTCAATTTTCTTGATTCTACTCTCGATGATGGATGAAGCATGGCATACATTGCTAAAACAAAGGTTAAACTTTGTCGAATTATTGTTTAGAAGGAGTTTCTTGATTTCTGTTCTATTTCTAAACTTGTGTGGGTCTCTGCTAATTTTTACGTTCACTCAGTTTCAGTCAAACATATGAGCTTTTAACTTCTTCTGATTGGGACAGCTATCAGTAAGGATTACTCTACTAATGCTTGAAGAAGCTTATAGCATAAGTTTGGTGATGGACCTGCTGGACAGGTATGTGGCGAGTAATTCATTTGTCTGTAGTTTTTAATTGGTGATGCAGCGGAATTTGGATAAACACTAAATATGCTCTAGCATAGTGGAATCCACGTACGATGACTCCCGAATCCACAAGGAGGCTTGTTGAATCTACAAAAACACGTTGAATCCTCAACAAAGGCTTCCAAAGGAAAACTTTATAAATTTTATTGATGATAACTTTGAATAACTTGAAACAAAACCTTATATATAATATGCTAATCGTAATTCTACAAGAAAAAATAATTAGAACAAAATAAGAAATCCTAATAGTACTAAAACAAGGAATTATGAAATTGGAAAATAAACTTAATTAATTCCTAAAATAACTAGGTTCCTAATGAAAATTAGGAAAATAACTTAGGCTAAATCAACTTGAAAAATAGGAAAGCTTGTCCTACATCAATTAGTCTTTTTAGACTTAATTCACTTATCTGATTCTGTTTCCTGTTATCAGTTAAGCATCATGATTCTGACTGCTTCACCATAAAGTGTGCATGTAGTAGCCAACTAATGGGTAATATATATCATTCTCTGTTTTCATTTCTTTTTCTGCCGCATTCTTGTGGTTACAAATATGCATAACAAACTTAATGTATATATTAATCTGAAAACATTTAGTTTACTAAAGGCATGTTTGTTTGTTTCTTACTTTTCGGAAATTTATTCGCGACATGTTTGGTACTAATGGATTGAAGCAAGATATTTTTCCGTCTCAAATGTTGAGCTAAATCCAATTGTAATTTCTTTATTTACTTTTCTTGTATCCTTCAACATTAACTTGCTTCTATGATTTGATGAAGACTACATATTATGATTGTATTGCAGAAATAACATTTATTTTGTGGCCTAACGAGAATAAGGTGGCTGGATTATTCATCGACCCAGAGAACTTCAAGGTGATAGTCTGATTTCTTTTACTTGCTTTTTTTTTTTTTTTTGTCCTGTCTTCTCTTATTTCCTTTCATGTGCTTTCTTTACATTAATGGAAAGATACTGAAATTCTAACATAAAAATCAACAGAAACAAGGTTTGTGAGGCAATTAATAGAATGCCAGAAAAGCAATGTGGCCGGTTAATGGGCGTATCTGGCACCTTTGAGCTAACTGTTGGGAAGACCTTACTGTTTGCTTAGTCAAGAGTTATGCAAGTACTAAGAACACTTGCTGATTCTGCAATCGAGGGTGATATTTCTAAAATTAAGTCAATTTTTCTCTAGAAACTTTGTTCCAGGAATGGACTGCAAAAATAAAACTGCAGTGTGGAGAGTTGGCTAGGATCACTCACTTCTGCAAGCATAATTTTTGTCCATTGCAAATAAAGGTTCATAGATTATTTTTTAGTCTACTCGTGAAAATGATGACACACTATTTTATGCTCTCTGCTGTATAATTTTCCATTGCTTTATTGGTAGATTTACATTTTAATTAATTTTCTAAGTTTCTGATACAGCTTGAGGAGTACGGTCTTGCTAGAAGTAACGGTACAAGCTTAGGTGCTTTAAATTTTAGGACTGCTACACTTATACAAGAATTGGAAAACATTGGCTAGTAAGTATTGTATTACATATTTTCTTTTTTGTCCTTTTAGTTCCTTTTCCTGTATGAACAAGTTGTTTACAAAAGGTACTTTTATTTATTTTTGTCTGTTCAGAAATTTATTCGGGACATGCATTATGTGTATCAATGCTTCCAAGCGAGACATTCTTCCATATGAAATGTTGAGGTAAACCCAATTGTAGACTATTTAATTTTTCTTGTATCCTGCAACATTAGTTTGATGTTCTGTGCCGATGAAGACAGTATATATTATGATGTTAAGCATTGCAGAAATAAAATTTAGTCTTTCAAATTTTGTACTCAGGTTAATATATTCAAGAACTTAGATGCATCAATATGTTCTAGATTTTGCACATTAAGAAAGGTAAATAACTCACGCTTGTTTGCTTGTAAGAAACTTTAAACAAGCCCTTTTTTGAACTCTGTTACGGACATCGCGTGGGAATGTAATATTGATTAAATTGTTGTTTTAAGTAAGAAGTTATTGTGGTTTGCTATACATGAAAAGCTGCTTTTCCCTGATCATCTCCCTCTTAATTTGGCTTTGCTTTTGCCTCCTGCTTTAATTATAGAATCATTTATAGGAAGATTTTCATATGAGTTTGAATTTGTTTTGGATGCAGTTTGCCATAGATGATCCTTTTATCGTCTAGTGTTGTAGTTCTCATCGATTTCCTTTTTTAGCTTATGCAGTTGTGGAGATCATTCTGCAAGCTGGAGAATCAAATTTTTAATTTAAAATCACGTTGAGAAGGTTTAGCTTTCAGTCCTTTAGAATACTTCACTTTCTCTAACTTAAAAAATAGGATTTCTTTAGTCCATCAATAGCACCACTCTTTAGTTTTGTTTCACTTGCTTGTTTCAGAGTCCTCAAAGGTCAACTTGGTTGCTGTATTTGTACGTGGCATGCGTGTGGAAGAAGCATTGTCGCAGTTACAAGAACTCATAAAGCCAGCTGCAAAAACTGTATCGTATCAGTCATTCTGCCCGAGCAAATGCCTCTCATAATCTTTGTTGGAGAGGCGTTTTTGAAAAGAAGACTTGTCTACCACGCAGAGGGAGAACGTGAAGTTAAAAGAGCAGATTGTTGTTTGACAGTGGTGGTGAGGGAAATGACTCCGTCAGAGGAGGTGGAAATTGCCCAGCTGAGGGTCCACAATTTTCACAACTCATCCAGTAGGGATAAGAGGCTGTGTAAGCCATAAGCGATTGAGACAACTTCAAATTGGAACCGCAAAGGCAAAAGCAGCAGCCGTGAAATCAAACGTTAATTTCTTCATGTTTCTGCATTTTCTTTGGAAGTTCTATATAAGATGCATTTTCTATATTTCACAAAGGTAGTTGTATCTAATCATTGATATCTGCAATTTATGTAATCAAATCCAAGTCAAAGACCATTTCATAAGTTGCGTTCTGTTTTGCTTTCAATTTAAAAAAAAAAAAATATTTCTGCAACGTTTCTTCCAAATACAAAACTAGAACAGAGTAGTTTTAGCTTCCTCTATTGCTTTTGTAAACCTTGTTTTCTTGTACACAGAAAATGATACAAGAACAAAAGTACATGATTCATTCTTCTAGAAGGCAAGATAATTAAAGTAAACACAATGATTTTACAATGAAAGGCGGCCATAAAAGAAATTGGCAAATCAGGTTTCAGGAACTGCCAACCATTAGCAAAGTTCAGTAGGCAACAAAAATATCAAATCCAGAACATCTCGTGACCAGTTTAACATACCTTGAAGTCGTCCCTCAACACAAGGAACAGGTATACGGCGACCAGAAAATTAGCAATCCAGTAGAACAGCATCATGGATCATTTTTTAAATCGTAAATCCAAACATCTGCAGGCAAATCAGCATATTCCCTTACGAGGAAGAATTGTCTTCAGAATCCTGTAGAAGAAATGGCCAATGAGAATGAAGTTTTCAACTCTTCAGCATTGCGATTATTTTGCATGCAGCTGAAATCCAACAGCCACAATCAAATTAACACACCAATCTTGAGCCACCCAGCAACTGATGCATTCAATCCAACAGCATTCAGGATGATCACCATAACTACATAAGGCACATAAAGAATTGATGAAGAACAAAATAGTAACAAAGGACAGAAGAACACTACGGAAATACACTCAGTTTCACCTCAACATTTCAGATGGAAGATTATCTAGCTCCAGCGCATAAAAACAGAACATTTTACAAATAAATTTCTGAAAAGTCAAAAGAAAAAAAAAAGGTTCTTTTAGTAAAGTTATAATTTATATAGAAAAATACCATAAGAACAAAAAAGTATATATGTGATACTTACTAGTCAAAGTTTCCTTCGCCTTGAGTGCAATACCCCCAATGGTAAAAGAGCACCACAGGATTCATAGTCACTTCTAGCAAGTCAACCTCAACTTCTGAATCAGTGACATATAACTTAGAAATTGATTAAAATATAAATCTACCTAAAGAACAATGGAAAATCATAGAACATAGGGAATAGCATAGTATGTCTTATTCATGAGCAGAAATCTGAGACTAGAAAGAGATCCGTGAACCTGTATTTGCAATGCATATAACTTAAGTTTTGGGAAGTGAGTGATCTTGACCAACTCTCTGTGCTACTTTATCTTGACATCTTCCCTTCAAAAGTAACTTTCTAGACAAAAAATGGATAAATTTTAGAAACTGACCCTGTAAATTATTATTATTCAGAAAAATTAAATTATTATATATTGGCCTAATATTGAAATATATTGGAAGGTTATATATAAAATAGAACGAAAATAATATCCACATTGAAGATTTGTGGTGTGCAGCTCTAAGAATTGAGTTTTCCCCAAACTTTAATTTCTCTACTGCACGCATCCAAGGATCCATAAAGCAGTCTTGTGCATCACCAACTCAATGTAGTGTCAGCCACAGTGAAATGGGGAGAAACAATTATACGACTAACAAAGCCATTGTCATTTATTTTTCAGTCACTGGTATACAGAATTAAGGAGACAAAAAATACAGATTCTGAATTGACTTTATAGAGAGCTTCAAAACTAAGCTTGTTAAATTCCATCAACTACCTTGATATTATGCTGCAGCATGAGATGTAGTACAAAGGAAACAAAAATTAAAAAAAGAAACCCTTCAATACTCAAGGGCAATTCACAAATAAAGATTGCAATGGGAAGGTTTTGCTTTCAGTCTGAAAGAGATTCAATGTACATATATTCCATTTTCTGAAAATATCAAAGTAAGCTCAAGTTTTTTTGGATTTCTCATCAGTTATTTGTAATCTTATAAGAACAAGGCAAAGAAAGAATAGAAAATAATGAATGAAATGTATTACCCAATTAGTTTCTGCTAGTTTCAGCGAAGCAGCAAGACTCAGGGTGCAGCACCTAATCAATTGTTGATTTACTTCAATGGCATAAGCTCTTACAAAATTTTCAAACAGAATAAAAACAGAAGAATCGATAAAGAATAGTAATACTACACATACATCATTCACATACATCATTTTCATACAACATTTCTCATACAACATTATATGACAAGATATGATTGGCTAATTTAAAGTTAAAATTAAACTTTCACTCAATCATATCTTGCCACATAATGTTGTATGAGAAATGTTGTATGAAAATGATATATGTGTAGTATTATTCGATAAAGAATTGTGTGGTGATGTGGCACATGCTTTACCACATCAGCAGTGTTGAAAAGTAAGTGACACCGTTTTGAATGGGAGGACTACTTCTATTTTGTTTTGCTTCATGTCATTTGCTCAACTAAAAGAACACTCTCCATTTCTTCATCTCTTGACTCATGATTATAAAAATGAATGACAAGATTGAGTGTGATTATCATCTCACGGCTGGAAGGGAATATAAATCCAGGTGGAGGCTGATTAAAGGGGTTATCACTCTTGTATAAATTCTTACTCTTGGGTTTACAAAGAGTAGGGGGAAAAACAAGGGAGGCTAGGGTTTTAGAGGTGATTTTTCTTGATTGTTTTATATTAAGGTTAACCATACTCTGTAATCAATTAACCTTGGTGATTGAATGAAATCCTTCTTCATCTTGGAGAGTGGATATAAGCCTTGAATGTCGAACCACTATCTATCGTCGTGTCTCTTTTTTCATTGAAGTTTGTTTTAAATCCATTGTTCATTTTGTTGCAATTGGTTATTTATTCTCAATTAGATTTTAGATTACAATCTTAACAAATTGCTTAGCAAAGAAAAGAGAAATTCTCTTTTTTTCTAATTTCAGATCAGAAGTGCTAGATAAGATATTTAAAATAAATATAGATGAAATGACAACCACTCACTTTGTTTCTAGTCATTAATAAGTTGCAGCGCTCAAGAAAGTATCTGCAAACAATATTTCAACAAGTTTGACCTTTGTTATAGCAATGTATGCTATGTTCAACTGACCACTGAAAATAGAAACAAGGGAGTAAATGTATAATGTTATTCAATCTTGATGTCACACATCATAAGTCTAAAAACACTATAATTGAAAAATATATGCTATGAATTAGTTCTCCAAATAGAAAAAAATTTACGTAAACTACAAACGTATAGCTGGCCTAATGTATCGTCTTATTTTAATTGCTGAAATTTTTATAATTAAAAGAACACTAGCATAGTTAGAAGAAAAAGATATTGAAGTATATCTCCAAATCAGAAACAGTATTTGTATCACCAAACTGCAAATCATTAGAGCTCAGACGAGCAATCCTCGCTGACAATTCTTTCTAGATCACATTTCTTGCTTCAAAACCTAATTGATAACTTAAACTCATGTATCCCTTTTAATAAAAAATTTGAAAAAAAAATAAATTTTTTTTTTGAATCAGTGCATTGTTAGGAAAATTTCCTAATTGTGGGTTAACATCAATTATATGTTGGTGTTGATTAAAACCGGGTAAATTGATAGTCCACTGATATACTAATGGGTTTAATATGATCGTATTAAAGTTTAGCTCATTACACTTCATTTGATTAATCTGGATTGACAACAAAGTGTGGACCTGAAGGTTTATTAGGCCTTCAATGAGAGGGCCCAATAAACTATTATTAAATTGGCTAAGTGCCCTTTCCAAATGCTATAAGATAACTAAAACCTATTTTGGAAGTTATCATTCAGTTTGCGTTATTGGAAAGAAAGACTTACGCTCTCTGACTTTTGGGAAAAACTCTTGCTCCTCTTCTAAGAAATTCAAGAATCAAGAATCATGGCACAAACAGGTTTGTCTATAACCATTTACTATTAATTCAGTATTTTATAAATTAATATGTGGGTTATTAAGATCTGAATGCGTTGATATTATATTGATTATGTAATTCAATCTTTATGATTTTAATGCATCGATTTATATTCACATTTGGTGAATAGTTCTTACATGTGGTATCAGAGCCACACATATTAGTATATAAGATCTGAATTTTGAGACTATAATTGGGAACAAAATCAAAATTGATTTCAGAGTTCATATTGAAATTAGGGTTCTTGAATAAATAAGGACCCCAAAATTGGGGCTTTTATGTTTTGAACCCACATATGGCTTTTTCGGCCATTTGAGAGCCTTTTTCCTGCCATTGGAGGGTGGAAAAGGCTGAATTTTTGCTGTTGGAGTCAAAAAATACAAATCTAGAATTTCTAGATTGTAGGGGTTAAATTATCGTTTTCTTATACATTTGGGGGTAAAATGTAATTTTATAAATATTAGGGTTGTTTTTTGATAGTTATTAAATTATGGTTAGCCAACCCGATTGGGTCAAATCGGGTACTCGGTCAATTAGGGTCAAATCGACCCAATAAAGTCAAACTGAGTCAATAGACTTGGTCAATTAGGTCAACCCGACCTGAAAAGTCAAAGCGGATCATGTGACCTGATTAGGTCAACTCGGGTAAACCCAACCCAACCAAACCGAGTCAACCCGACCCATCCAAATCGGTTCAACTTAGTGAAACCGGGTTGTTGACCTCGCATGCAGCAGCGTGGAGGCGCGTGAGTGCACGTACGAGGCACGTGGTGGCACGTAACGGTGCGTGAAAGTGATTTCCCAACTCGTGATTGCGTGTTTGAACATGTATGGATGCTTGAAGACGCGTGATAATCTTTTCTAGCGATTGAATGTGTTTCTCAGCATGTGAATGTGTCTATCGGTGCGTGACAATGCGTGAATGTGGTTGTCCAGCACATGGAGGCACGTGAGATCATGTACGGGGGTGTGTCAGCACGTGATGTGATGTTTTAATTGCGTGAGAGTGCGTGCAACTATTTTTTCGGTGCATGTTGGCAAGTGTGGTTGTGCTTGAGCCTACTCTAGTATTGTTGGAGAAGAAATTACCTCAATATCACATTTCCCTCTATTATCGTTAAAGTTATACTCCATCTATGTGCAACAATTATATGGAATATAATTTATAAGGAGTGATTGTTCTTTTGGTTGGAACAATTGTCAAATTAAGATTGTTAGAGATAATAAGGTATTATATCTCATGAAATCTTAATTAAGGCAATTAAAATACAACAGGATTAAAATTGAGCTTGTCCGAGATAATTGGGTATCATATCTCATGAAATCTTAATCATGAAAATTAAAATCCAAAAAGCTTAATGAATTAAGATTGTTAGAGATAATTAAGTGTGTGTCTTAGAAATCTTAATATTTAAGGCAATATTATTTAGTATCATTAGAACAATTTTGTGAGTTGTCAGAATGTTTAATCGCCAAAGCGATGCATTCATTGAAGCCTGCAAGATTTTTGATTAGATAGATGATACATTATTTTAGTTTATGGTAATATTACTCAGTATCATGAGAATATTTTTTTGAGTTGTCAAAATGTTTATTCGCCAAAGCAGAGCATGCATTGAAACTTATAAAATTATTCATTTGGAAAATGATATATTCTTCAATTTTAATGCACATAATTTCCTACCAAAGTAGGTTATTATTTGTATTAAAATTAAAGGTTGCATAAGGTTGAATTTTGGGAAATGCACTGGTCCTGAAAAAATCAAAACACATATAAGTGGATGATTTTTCAATTGACATGCATTTTCCTCTTAAGTGGAGGATGAACTATAACCTAAAACTTTTTATTTGCCCAAAAAGGGCGATAGTCTTTTGAATGTCATATGTTCTCATTAGTTATTTTTGATAACCTTATGTGTAGGGTCCTAATAACATGTCATTTTCTCTACCAAAGTGGAGTTAATGATGATGCACCAGGAATCCCTATAAGATGTAGCTTATCAGGTTTTAAAGCTACTTTGATTATTTATTGCCTATAGTTTTATACTTGGGATACTAATAGCATGTCATTTTCCCTGTCCAAAGGGGAGTTAATGGTGATGCACCTAGTGTCCTTATATAAAATAGCTTATGAAGTTTAAAACTATTTTAACTATTTATTGTCTATGATCTTGGGATACTAATAGCATGTCATTTGCTCTGCCTAAAGGGGAGTTAATGGTGATGCATTGAGAATCCCTATGAAAAATAGCTTATAAGGTTTTAAAGCTATCTTAATTATTTGTTGTTTGTAATACTAAATTGTTGCATCATTCTTTTTAAGTGGTATAATCAGATATTGAGTTAGCCCTAAGAATGTTCCATAAGTCATGTTATTGATAAGGAAATTTCATAATTCCCATGTTTTATAATTTATTATTATTGTTTTATAAATGCATGAATAGTTGTATATTTGTGGGAATACGATTAAAGTGAATTTATGTGCATGTTGTTAAGTACATGAATTTCATGATTGAAGGATTTATGGGTGAGATAAACGGTGATTGCCAAAGCAGTCCATTTATTGATACTCATAAATTTCTGTAATTAATTTGGGAAGTTTGGTTCCTTATACAGTAATCTACCCAAAGGGGTTTTTGTGTATTTTATAATGAAACCATGGGTAAATCTATAGTAGCGTACCGCCAAGGTAATTTTTCATCCTAAAGGAGATTAGTTATCCAAATGTTGGGCGTTATTGTTGATTGGTTTATTATGAGATTTATTTGTTTATTTCAACTTGAGATCCTGTGAGAATAATACCCATGGTGATCTATTATTAATAAAGCATTGATATTCTTTTTGAGTAATTTCTTGTTCATCTTACCATACGACTCTCCCCATGCAGTTGATTAGTTAAAGATAATCTTTAACACTTAAAGAGACAAATGAGATTCAATAAATAGATCTTTATATTTGTCTTTAAGGGGAAGAGAATTTGTTGTTGATAAAAGTGCAGATGTCCTTACTGGCTTTGTCTCATTTAGATTTCCTAAAGACTTAGTCTGCTTGTAATGAGAATTAGGGTAATGTGTTGAAATTGAGATCCCTGGATAAAAAAGGTGTGCATTTTTGTATGAAGGAAGGATACAAGAAAATTATTTTTCTATTTTTATTATTTTTGTAGTGCTTAATTTGTTTAACTCGTTCCTTGATGCACTACATATGGTTAAATTCTTTTCCTTGGCTACCTCTATAGTTTGTTCAAGAAAATGAGAACTTTTTAAGATGAAGATTTTCTTCATGCTTGTTTTAGCAATATTGAAACCATGTTTTAATGCTGTTAAAATTGTCAAGATTAAAAATTTTCTGCATATAAAAGTTTTATTTTTCTAATAAATAAAACTTTAGTTTATTCTTGACAATCCTCTTATCTCCTTCAAGGGGAAGGGGCTTTTTTTTTTTTTTCCTATATTGTCTTGTACTCATTTGTTATAGGCGAGTGTTTAAAGCTAAAGGGATTAAAAAGCATATTAACATGCTTTAAGGCTAAATTATTAGCTATGAGCTCCACATAAGGCTATATATGTTTCATAGAAATGTCATTTCTCTTATGTTTTCTAGTGCCCTTTTGTAAAGATTTTTGTATCACTAATTTTTTGACCTTAAACTTCATATTTATGTTTATATATATTTTAAGGTCAGTGGGAGGTTTTTTTTAATTTCCTTTTGGGTGACTATATTGGATAAATTTTCTTTAATCCAAGTATAGATTACGGTTGAATGCATGCTACAGTGGCTGTTATGGCCGATTCATTAACGAAAGTGTTAAACTTGTTAATTTCTATATACATGTGATAACATGCGTTTTGATTTTTTGATGCACTTGGTTAGTGAGAGTTTTCTTTAGTCTTTTACATGATATCATTTGTATTTGTAATAAATTGGATATCATATCTTTATTTGTGGATCCACGGTATTATGAAAAATGATATGATATTGTTCTTATATAATGTCACATGCATGCGAAAGATATTTTACATTGTGACAGGCTGAACTAAAGTTTGTTGACCTCATTGTTTATATGAGTCGTCTGCTTGTTTTCCTGTATGGAAGTATTTTGTTGTCACTTTGAATGCATATGGTTTTGTTTTCATGATAAGTGATTGTGATAGTTTAATATTAACATTTGAGGATTGATGTAGAGTACATCAATACTGATTTATATTGGCTGATCCCTTAACAAGAGGACCAAGACCTGGTTTTAAACGACATGTATATAACATGGGCGTTTTAGGGTCTTTTGATATTTTGGGTTAGTGGGAGTTTGACATAATTTTTGTTGACTGATGCCATTTTTTTTTTTTTTTATCATGATCATTAGTTCTTATATATTTGCATACATATATATATGGGCCTATGGATGATGAGATACAACATTGTGTTTCAAGAATAATGTTTCTCTTGAGAATGACAGTTGCATATGTTAGAGTGGATGCCATAGAGCCAATCAATTATTGTAAGATTGACTCTGTAATAAATGTTTATTTATCAATAAAAGGCATATTCTTCTATATCGTGTAAATCATAGTTATATGTAATGATATATGTCCTTAGGATGGTAGAACCGTGACGAGGGTATCAAGTGTTTCAAATCTTGATAGTGAGAACCCTATGATCATATATGGTGGCCATTCTAGAAACGTCCATAGCCCTAGTATTATTTTGACCAAGGACACAGATAATACGGTAAGGCTATCATAGTGTTGAATGACCCTGTCGAAAGGTAGTGACTGATCTCACTTGTCAAGGTTATTTGCCGACAACCTGGTGCAATGCATAGGTGCTTGCTAGAGGCAAGTTCACTGGACAGACCCACCAGAGGATCCCATATGGATGGTAACCCCAGTGTCTATGGAATAAATCCTCCAACGGATGGTGGTGCCCGTGATCTTTAGACTTGAGATCACCGGAGCGCCTTGTGCACCAATTGTTGTAGTTTGACACTAGCCCAACGTAGTTTTATTCAGAGCTATCAATACGGTAGTGATTGCCTACTTTGAGAAGTGTATCGAGACTATGGTGGATCGATAAAGGATTCATCACTCCTAGGTACGGGAGAAGTTATCTCATTGGGTAATTCAGTAAATGGCAATGACACTAAATCTGTGGCCACAGTGGGATTGAGTTGATCCTCAATCCAATTTATTATTCCGATCAATGGTCTATTAACTGAATACAAATATGTCGACGATATCTGAGGTTGACACTATTTCTGCACCTCAGTCTTGATGAGATAACAGATGATGAAATGATTGGATTGCACGGTAACCATACCGTTGACAGACTACGGTTTCGCTGAATCCGAATCTATCGGGTGGCCATGATGCCTTGCTAGGGGCTAATCTTGGTCTGTATGTAGTGAGATGATTAATTGGTGTTAATCATGATACTACACACTGTCGATATGATGAGGAGCCTGCAGGTCACACACTTAGAAGATAATTTAAGAATCAATTTGTGAGAAATGTATTTTCATCTTTCAGGATGAAAGGGTATTTTGGTAATCTCACAGTGCAATTAAATTTGCTAAGGTTGTTGCCTGTATTTAATTTTAATAGTAAAATTAAATTAGTGAGATTATATTTAAATATATCTATGTATATATTTAATGAATTATTATTATTAATTAAATGTTAATATATTATTATATATTAATTGATTTTAATTAAATAATAATTAATTAATTAAAATATCATAAAGGGTGTGTTTGGTTGTAAGGGTGAACTAGGGTTGGCGCCCATGGCTATTCCTATGTGGAATAGGGTTTTAATTGTTGCACTATATAAGTGCAACTTAAAATTAAAACAATAAGGATTATTCAATAATCAAGAACCCTAGCCACCCTATCTCTCTCTCTCTCTCTCTCACGTTACACTCTTGTGTGAAGAAGAAAATTTTTCTTGTTCTTCTTTCTTGATTTTTGAAGCCCTTAATTGTTCTAGCAAAATAATCAAGGGTTTTGCGGATCATCTTCGTGTGGACTTCCATGAGTGTGATCCTACATTGGATTGATTAGCGAAGAATCACGTGAATAGTGTCTGTGAACAGTATCCAGTGAAAAGTATCTGGTGAGCAGTAGCCAGTGAACAGCATCTGGTGAACAGTAGCCAGTGAATAGTAGCCAGTGAACAGTGTTCGTGTTTGATGTCAAAGATATTCAGAGGAGCCTCCAAATGTCAGTATGAACCTAATCCTTGTATGGATTTGTTTTTATACAGTTTTATTTTACATTTCAGTTTATGCATGAAAACGTTATAATTTGTACTCGGATCTTGGTTCGTGTAATTGATCGATTTGTTTCAAATATTATGTTTTTCCGCTGCGCGAATCTGGTCAGTTACTAATAGTGGTATCAGAGCCTCGGGTACTAGATTATAATGTTTAATCATTGATTGATAACATGTATATTTGATTGATAACATGTTGATGCATAAATTGATTGTTTTTAAATCTGTAAAATTTTGTTTAATTGATCAATTGACTAATGATGTGTTGATGAGTGACTTATTGGTTGGTTGATGTCCTGGTCGAGTGCTTGTGCATTCGATTTGATTTGGATCCATATCGTTATGTGAAAAAACTGCAAAAAGGGTTATTGTGCGATTCACTGTTTTACGGCGTTAGCTGCGACGAAATAACACTTTGCCGCAGCGAGATGCAAAAAGTGAATCTTTATTTCGCCACAGCAAATTGCCGGAAAAGTAGATCTAGCCGCGGCAAAATAAAACTTCACCGCGGCATGGATCTCTCTGGAATGTTTTGTGTTTTCTAGAAGTTTATTGCATTTACCGCAGCGAAATAAAACTTCGTCGCAGCAACCATGTGTGTATGAACTTCGCCGCGGCAAAGAAATTTCTTTGCCACGACAAGAAAGCTACTGTTCCGTTTTGCTTTTCTGTTTTTCGCATAGGGGCCAAATTATAGTTTTTGAATCTATAAAGCCAATAATAATTCTGCACATATAAGAAGGGTAATTTAATAATTCCACCCACCCAAATTCAAAATGTTAATTTTGGATGTGTGCAATGTTCTTGTTTGAAATTACATGATGCCTGGTACATGAGCCTTACACCTTTGGTATGTTTTTGTATTTTTGGGTTTGTTTGTAATTTTATAAAGAAATAGGACCTGTGGGTCTTGCCTCTCTCTCTCTTATATCTTCATGTATTTCTTCTCCTCATCTCACTCCCCTTGTATGTAACATAAGGTTTCTATTTTATCGATGTAAATTAGGATATGATTTTTTATTATAAAAATACTTATTAATGATCGTGAAGAAGAAACGAAGGAGCTCTGAAGAGGAATAACTTGAAGACCCAAGATTTACTTTTAAACCCCTAGGTTGACCTACCGATTCCTCTGGCCTCGAGAAATTAGTTTTAGTGGGCCATGTATCAGCACGTTTTATTTTGTTTAGAATGCATGCTAAGGTTGAATGTTCAATAACATGCCAAACAGTGACATTCTAACAAGGATAATAATATGGTGAGACATTAAATAAAAACCCCCAACTTAAGTATATTAAGTCACGTATACCTTCCATCACTATGGTTTTAATCAAACCACTACTCGTTGAAACCTTGTTCGCCAAAGAGAAGGGTACACTTCTACCAGTGGGAGGTTAAAATTCATTGGAGTTTTCCTTAATGGTGATGGGTCGACTTAAAATGATAGTTTTGCTTGTTTGCCAAAGCAAAGGTTGATAAACACGTCATAGGCATAGTAAAGTAGTACACATGTTCTGTGTACGTGGTGACATGTAGTGTCCACTCTACTGATACTGGGAATCACACTTGAGGACGATGACTAGGCCGTTGGATTGTGTGATTGGCTTGTTAGCTTGCGTCACATTTGAGGTTGGTAGTGGGAGCTATCAACTAGTGTGAATTAAGTTTGTTGGCCTACCTAATCAACCCATTTTGGCTTGTTCGCCAAAGTGAAGGTTTGAAATGGGCTAGATGGGATCTCAGTCCACTAAGAAAGCCAACGGGCTTTCCTGAGTTAGTAGTGAGGGCTATTGGCTTAAGGAAAATAGTAGGAGCGATTATTTAATAGAATGCCTTATTAAATAATGAAAATAAACATGATAATAACTTTACTTTTCTGTATTGTAGATTCATTTAAAATGAGCAATATCAACCTACGATCAATAATCGAGAAAGAAAACAGGCTGGATGGATCTAATTTCTCGGACTAGTATCGAAATCTTTGGATTGTACTGAAGTCCGAAAAGAAATTATTGTAATAATCTCTCTAGCTAGTAATTCCTTGAGAAATATATAACAAAATCCACTAAATAACTTTTGAAAACATATATACATATATGTATATAATGTAAAATCCGAAAACTCTAATTTTAATTCATATAAATATATACACAAAATAACTAATATACTTTAATAAGTACAAAATATTCTTGGACAATGCTGCCAAACTCCTCCACTTACTGACGTCCCACCCGACCGTAAATCATCTAGTACCTGCAACATAGTAAAATAACAAAGTGAGCACTAATTGCTTAGTAAGTAAACCAAACTGCGCAACTGCTTTTCCTCCGCTACTCATATTTTGACTTTCCTTTTCTCACTTTAATCTTTTCTAATATTCTTCATTCTTTTCTCATATTCTGCATTATTTGCTAGTATTCTTTTTTCATTTCTATTATTCTGGATTATTTTCTAGTATTCTGTATTCTTTCTATTGTTCTAATTTGCTACTTACCGACGTGCAAGGACAATTAATAAAACTGTACATCGTCGAGCACATAAGAAATTCTAAATAATACAAGTAGCATAATACACATGCAAAATAATAAAATTTTTCTAAGAAATGAACTTTCTTTTCCTTTCTGTTTTCTGTCTCTTATTTTGTTTCTGTTTCTCTTTCTTTTCTGTTTTTTGTTTCTTATTCTATTTCTCTGTCTTTTCTTTTCTTTATTCTATTCTGGTTTGCCAATCGGACTAGGCTGAGGCATGGATTTGGAACCCTGGCCATGTGAGTGTATTCTGAAATTCTTTTTGGATATAGTCCTCATCCACATGCACTGCTAACGGACTATACTAATTCTGCTTTTTCTATTCTGAGGCCGCTCACTGATGGCGGATTGCATGTAGGAATTTTTTTGCATCTCTGTTACTCACGGGTTCCCCATCACAACAACCTTCTAACATAACATCCTATAGAAAGAGAATAGAAAGAGATTCTATACACATTTCTAAATGAATTTCCAAGCTATGGAAATTCTACAATTGCATTCTTTAATACATAAGAAAAGATACACATGTGCATGTTAGCTTATAAAGAATCTATAGGCCATTTTCTTTTCTTTCTTTCTCTGATTCTTTGCTAGCATTTTCTTTAATATTCTCACTTACCAAAACAAGGATATATACATATAAATAATATGCACAATATATGCATGGTCAAGTCTATTCTTTGACGTTCTTTCTAAGTTCAAGTACACAAACTTGAGAATTCATTATGGCATATTGATATGTTATGACATATTCTACCATTCTCTACTATCAACAATGCCATATCAAAGTAATACTTTACCATACAATTCTTTTCTAACACTTTCCCAAAGTCATAAGTTACACAATTTCTAATTTCAATAACTAAAACTAATTTGCTATTCAAGAAGTAGTAAATGTTCAAGTAACTTGAACAAAGCACTAAGGGCCATTCGCTCATTGAACTAACATGACCAAGTGATATTCTAAATTTTGGCATACCAAAATGCACTCTTGAATACTAAAATTTACACTTGGTTAAGCCCAACATAATCTTTCTGCTTCAATTCTTGCCTTTCTCTAACCCTTTCTTTAATAGGGTTTAACCAACTCATGCATGCATTTTCTCTTTAGATTTTCATCAAACAATTCATATGCATATGCAAATACTTAGTTGGCTACACTTCCACATCTCTCTAAATCCACCAAAATTTGAGCAAAAACTCACTAACTATAGCCTTAAACCTAGCCGGTTTCAACAATTCTTCAACACTTCAATGTTTCAACAATAATTCTTCCATAATTCCACCAAATCACCACATACTCATACACTACTTCTCATGGCTGGAAATTTAGACATCATTCATCATCAAAATAGCCAATAATTCCCACATACAATCACATACAAACATGCAAGAATTATTCTACACAATTATTGCTCAAATCAAAACTAAAATTGGGTTTACTTACCTTGAATGTGTGATATAACCTCTCTTTGCTAAAAGTCTCTTCCTCTTGGACCTAGATCATATAAAACCATAAGAATTTAAAACTTTAAAGTTTAATCACACACCTTGTGTTAGAATCTTACCTTTGGATGCTTTAGGATTGAAAATCTACAAAAATCCCAGCCAATCCTATGAATTCTCTTTGAGATTTGGTGAAGAAATTTGAGAGAAAAAAGGGTGAGGGTGGCGTGTACAAGGGCTGAAAAATGGTTAGGGTTTCTTCTAATGAAACCTTATATCTAATAATATATACATGTATTCCCATTTTGCCCTTGCACTTTCTATGAAATCCCATCTATATCCTTTAGTCAATTACCAAAATACCCTCATTTCTATTATCTTCTTCACATTATTTTGCTTCCTTTCACTCCCCACTTTTTCATATAGTTATGAGTGAAAAGACCATTTTACCCCCTAATGAAGTTTTAAGGAGTTTTCTTCACGTTTGTCTAAGGTAACTTCAAAGAAATCCAACTAAGGGTACTAGGGAGTAAATAAAATTACGTACCTTGATGTGGGTGTTACAATTATATATCATTGACAACCTTTATTTGGCTGAGCCTGATCCTGTGTCACTTAGGAAGTAAAGGAAACTTACCAAAGGGTCCTTGACGATGCTGATACTGTTCAATGCCTTATGTTAGCATCAATGACACCTGAGCTACAAAAATAGCATGAGAATATGGATGCTGCTACCATCATTCTGCACCTCAAGGAGCTTTTTAAAGGAAACACTCGACACGAGAGGTACAAGGTGTCGATTGCGTTGTTTAGAAGTCACATGACTGAGGGAACCCAAGTTGGTCCTCATGTGCTCAAGATGATTGGGTACATGGAGAGGCTTGAGACTTTGGGATTTTGGTTGGATGCAGAATTACAAGTGGATTTAATCCTTACCTGATACTTTTTCATCGTTCATAATGAACTTTAATATGAACACCACGATGAAACCTCTGTCAAAGCTTTTGAACATGCTGAGGATTGCAGAGCATGACATGAAAAAGTCCAAGCCTGTTTTATTGGTTGCTGCAAGTAAAGGAAAGGGTAAGGGCAAGGGAAAGGCTAAGGCCAATCCTAAGCCTAAGCCCAAAGGACAGGATGCTCTCAAGCCTGAGGGTGGTGTTGGGAAAGGTGGGAAGGTAGTCTGCTTCTATTGTGGCAAGCTTGGCCATTGGAGGAAACATTGCAAGGTTTTCCTCGCGAACAAGAAGAAGTCAGATGCTTCGACTTCAGGTATGTACATGATTGAGATTAACTTCTATCCTTCAACATCTTGGGTCGTTGACACAGGATGTGGTATGTAATATCCCACTTGAGGTACGTATTTAAGATTTGCTGTATTAGTTAAAAGTTTACTATTTCAGTTTCAATTGAGTTGGTTGATTGGTTGTCTTGAAATTGGTTGAATTTTGATGAAGTTTGGAAATCCAATATTCGCCGGGGCGAAGAAGAAGCTTCGCCGCGGCAAGGAGGAGCTGCACCCACGGGTAGGTTCTGCCCTGTTTCGTCGGGGCGACGGAAAGTTCTTCACCGCGGCGACGAGCCTAATAAAAAGTTTCTTGAGTTTTCTAGAGAATTCTTGTTTTGGGGCACAATGACCATTCTACCCTTAATTAGTAGGAAGAGTGGGGAGTAAAATGTAAGAAAATTTAGTAGAGATTGTGTTTGGATGGGGGTGTAGTTGTAAAGAATGAAAAGATATAGATGGAATTTCTAAGGAAGGGCAAGGGCAAAATGGGAAAGGCTACTTATAATATGAGCTAAAAAGAGTTAAAGTGTAGAGAAACCCTTTATTCATTCATTCCACCGCCTCTTCCATTTGCCTAATTTCTCTCAATTTCTCCATCCAATCTTCCAAGATTTCCAAGAGATTTAAGAGAGCTTTTGAGTAAATTTGAGTAGAGATTTCATCTAAAGCATCCTAAGGTAAGGATTCATGCTTTAGATGTGAGTTTTCTTATAGTTATAGTGAAGTCTTATTTGGTTGTCGGTTGGTTGTTGTTGTTGTTTTGAGTTGTAGAGAGAAGACAAGACAACAAAGGAAAGGAAAAGTGCTAAAGAAGTCACCTTTCCACAAGGTAAGAAATCCTACCAACTTGAGTTTGCTAAGTTTTGAGTAGAGATGTAGAGATTGAATAGAGATGTATGCGTATAAGTATGTTATGTTGTTGAGAATTGAGTTGAGATGAATATGTATTATGAGAAGTGTTTTTGATGGTGATGAGAAATGGAATTTGAGACGAAGTTGAGAGATGTTGTGTGAACCATTTGGAAGTGCTTTTCTTGGCAGGGATTATGAGTATATGAGGGATTTTTCCCCCATTTTGGATGGCTAGAGATGAAGTATAGTAGTAATTTTAGTACAGTGTTTTTATGCACATGAGTTGCTTGATGAAATGCCTAGGTGAAATCTGCCCTGTCACTGCCGTGACTTTCTAAGTTTTTTTGGGCATCTTACGGGTTGAACTGGGCTGAGACCAAAACATAGAAGTTATATCCCTGTTTCTAAGCTTTAAAACGAACTAAAACGTAGCAATCCGAGGTGTATAACGCAAGTTATGGCTTTTTAGTGTGACCTGTGCAGAATGGCTATTTTGAGGAAATCTTGTATTTGGCATTTCATAAGTGATTAGTGGTATGAGCTATCTATACACATTTGTATACACTCAAGAAGTAGTTTGAGATATAGTAGAGAAGAGAATAGAGTAGGTTGTGCGATGGGGAACCCGTGAGTAATGGGTAGAGTATTCCCGCATGTACGCCGCATTGAGAGAGCGGCATGAGTATGAGATAGAGAAGTGGTGTAGCCCGTGAGAGTGCATGCGGATGAGGGCTATACCCGAGTATCCGAGAGAGAGATTATACACTCACGTGGCCAAGGGTTCCGAATCCATGCATAACCGAGTCTGATCGGCTAGAACGAGTAGAGGTCACGTAGAGTGGGAGCGAGTCCCGGCCGTGCCCCCGATAAGATGGGGCCGTGACTTATTAAGAGTTAATAGAAAAGAGTTCGAAGAGAGAGAGAGAGAGAGAGAGAGAGAGAGAGAGAGAGAGAGAGAGAGAGAGAAGTACCAAAGAGAAATTGAATGAGAAGTTGTAAGGACAGAATTAGAGAAAGAGAGTTACGGGGATAGATGAGTAGAGGATTTACTTACTGAGCATTATTTTAGTGCTCACCCCGTTGTTTTCCTATGTTTTGCAGGATCTAGGTGAGGACACAGTCGGATGGACGTCGGCGCTCGAGGAGAAGCGGTTACACTGTCTATTATGTTTTTGATGACTTTTGTACACATTATAATTTTGTGTAAAAATGGATATGTTGTAAAGAATATATATAAATATATATATATGTAATAAAAAAAAAAAATTTGGGCCCAATTTCTTTATATTATTTTATATGTATTTCATTATGAGTATTTGCGTAGAAAGTGGCTATTACATGGTACTCTTATTTGTACTGATGTGCAGGGACTAAGGCAGAGTAGATTGCTCGCCAAGGGAGAAGTGGACCTACGAGTTGGAAATAGAGCACATGTGGCTGCATTAGCTGTAGGGAGTTATTGTTTGTCTTTGCCTATGGGCTTATTATTAGAACTCAAAGACTGTTATTTTGTATCTGCGATTTCTAGAAACATTATTTCAGTATCTGCATTGGATAATATAAGATATCGTTTTGAAATTTCTAATGGATTGTTGTCCTTTAGTTTGAATGGTATTCTATTTGGAATTGCAAGGTTATATAACAGATTATATGTTCTTGATTTAAACAATAAGGATATTCTCAACATTGAAACTAAGAAAGCTAAACATAGCGATCAAAACCATACATACCTCTGACATTGTAGATTGGGTCATGTTAATCAGACCTGTATTGCAAAACTTCAAAGAGATGGAGTTTCGGACCATTTTGACTTCCAGTCATTTGAGGTATGCTAGTCATGCCTTTTAGGCAAGATGACTAAGTCACCTTTCACAGGACAAAGTGAAAGAGCTGCT
Source organism: Pistacia vera (assembly GCF_008641045.1). Lineage (NCBI taxonomy): Eukaryota > Viridiplantae > Streptophyta > Magnoliopsida > Sapindales > Anacardiaceae > Pistacia > Pistacia vera. The sequence goes on along the minus strand of NW_022195228.1, from coordinate 107,370 downwards.
AAACTGTTAGGCATCATCCATAGTGATGTATGTGGTTCACTAACAGTTGAAGCCAAATGTGGATATTCCTACTTCATCACATTTACTGATGATTTCAGTAGATATGGTTATGTTTACCTCATGAGACATAAATCTGAAGCCTTTGATAAGTTCAAAGAATTAAGGGTGAAGTACATAATATGTTGGGCAAAAGTATTAAGGCTCTTTGGTTGGATCGAGAAGGTGAATACTTGAACTCAGGGTTTTTTGAATACCTGAAAGAATGTGGGATAGTATCACAACTCACCCTTTCATATACACCCCAACACAATGGAGTTTCTAAGAGGAGGAATAGGACCTTACTTGACATGGTTAGGTCTATGATAAGTTTTAGTGATCTACCTGCATCATTCTAGGGTTATGCTCTAGAGACTACGACTCACGTATTGAACTGTGTGCTGTCAAACTTTGTAGATAAAACTCCATATGAACTATGGAGTGGACGAAAGCCCAACTTGTCTTATCTAAGGGTTTGGGGTTGTAAAGCTTATGTCAAGAAATTGACTTTGAACAAGCTGGGCCCAAAATCTGAGAGATGCATTTTTGTGGGGTATCCTAGGGAAACCAAAGGGTACTATTTCTACCACCTAAAAGATCGTAAAATTTTTGTTGCTCATACTGGTGTCTTCCTAGAAAATGAATTTTTTCTAAGAAGTACTAGTGGGAGAAAAGTAGAACTTGATGAAGTTCTAGAACCACTAGATACATTAGACCAAGGATAGGAAGGTGTGCCACAAGAGGTGGTTGAACATCGTGAGGAGGTCACTCCATAATTTGTGGATCAAAGTGAACCACCTCAAGTAGCACATGAGCTACGTAGATCTGGGAGAGTATGCCATGAGTTAGAGAGATACGATTATCTCGTGACTCAATATGGTGACGTACTAGTCTACCAAGACGATGAACCTAGAACCTAGAACCTACGAAGATGCTATATCGGATCCAGATTTTGTTAAACGGCTTGAAGCCATGAAATTTGAGATGCACTCCATGTACTAGAACCAAGTATGGTCTCTGGTGGAACCACTGGAAGGGGTAAAACCCATAGGGTGCAAATGGGTCTTCAAGAAGAAAACTGACATGGATGGCAAGGTGCACACTTATAAGGCACGATTGATTGCCAAAGGTTTCAAACAAATTCATGGTATTGACTATGAAGAAACCTTTTCGCTGGTTGCCATGATTAATTCCATCCGGATTATGCTTGCGATAGTAGCATATCATGATTATGAGATTTGGCAAATGATGTCAAAACGGTTTTCCTGAATGGAAACCTTGAAGAGGATGTGTATATTACACAACCCAATGGTTTCATTCTTGATGGTCAAGCTGTTAAGGTATGCAAGTTGCAGAGATCCATTTATGGACTCAAGCAAGCTTCAAGGAGCTGGAACATTCGTTTCGATGAAGCCGTAAAAGAATTCGGTTTTATCAAGAATGAAGATGAGCCCTGTGTTTACAAGAAAGTGAGTGGGAGCGTAGTGACATTCCTAGTGTTGTATGTCGATGATATACTTCTGATCGGGAATGATATACCGAACTTGCAGTCGGTAAAGACTTGGTTATCCAAGTGCTTCTCCATGAAGTACTTAGGAGAAGCTGCCTACATCCTCAGAATAAAGATCTACCGAGACAGATCACGTAGGTTACTTGGCCTAAGTCAGAGTACGTACATTGATAAGGTACTGAAGATATTTAGTATGGAAGAATCCAAGAAGGGATTTCTTTCGATGTCACATGGTGTCTATCTCTCTAAGGATATGTGTCCTAAAACACACGAAGAGAAAGATAGAATGAAGAGGATCCCATATGCGTCAGTAATTGGATCCATCATGTATGCCATGTTGTGTACTCGGATTGATGTCTCATGTGCATTGAACACTTGTAGTAGATATCAATCGGATCCAAGTGAGCATCACTGGATAGCTGTCGAGAACATCATATAGTACCTGAAGAGGACTAAAGACATGTTCTTGATTTATGGAAGGGAAAATGAGCTCACTATAAGAGGATATAGTGATGCTAGTTTCCAAACAGATAAAAATGATTATCGATCGCAATCAGGGTTTGTTCTCAATAGGGGTGTAGTGAGCTGGAAGAGCTCCATGCAAAGCATTGTGGCGGACTCTACAATGAAGGCTGAGTATATTGCATTATCCGATGTGGCCAAGGAGGTAGTCTGGATTAAAAAGTTCGTCACTGAACTTTGTGCGGTTTCCACGATTGTTGATCCGATAGATGTCTATTGTGACAACAATGGAGCAATCGCTCAAGCAAAGGAACCATGGTCTCATCAAAAGTCCAAACACATACTCAGATATTTTCATCTCATTAGAGAAATAGTTGAGAGGAATGATATGCAGATCAGTAAAGTGCATACTGATGACAATCTTGTCGATCCATTGACAAAACCTCTGTCGCAGTAGAAGCCTGATAAACCCTTAAGGTCATTCGGTATTAAATACATGAATGATTGGCTATAGTGCAAGTGGGAGATTGTTAGAGTAGATGCCCTAGAGCCAATCAATTATTGTAAGATTGACTCTGTAATAAATGTTTATTTATCAATAAAAGGCATATTCTTCTATATCGTGTAAATCACAGTTATATGTAATGATATATATCCTTAGGATGGTAGAACCGTGACGAGGGTATCAAGTGTTTCAAATCTTGATAGTGAGAACCCTATGATCACATATGTTGGCCATTCTAGAAATGTCCGTAGCCCTAGTATTATTTTGACCAAGGACACAGATAATATGGTAAGGCTATCATAGTGTTGAACGACCTTGTCGAAAGGCAATGATTGATCTCACTTGTCAAGGTTGTTTGCCGACAACCTGGTGCAATGCATGGGTGCTTGCTAGAGGCAAGTTCACTGGACAGACCCACCAGAGTATTCCATATGGATGGTAACCCCAGTGTCTATGGAATAAATCCTCTAACGGATGGTGGTTCATGTGATCCTTAGACTTGAGATCACCGGAGCTCCTTGTGCACCAATTGTTGTAGTTTGACACTAGCCCAATGTAGTTCTATTAAGAGCTATCAATATGGTAGTGATTGGCTACTTTGACAAGTGTATCGACAAAGGATTCATCACTCTTGGGTATGGGAGAAGTTATCTCACTGGGTAATTCAGTAAATGACAACGACGCTAAATCTGTGGCCACATTGGGATTGAGTTGATGCTCAATCGAATTTATTATTTCGGTCATTGGTTTATTAACTGAATACAAACATGTCAAGGATATCTGAGGTTGACACTATTTTTGTACCTCAGTCTCAATGAGATAACAGATGATGAAATGATTGGATTGCACGGTAACCATACCGTTGACAGGCTGCGGTTTCGCTGAATTCGAATCTATCGGGTGGCCATGATGCCTTGCTAGGGGCCAATCTTGGTCTATATGTAGTGAGACGATTAATTGGTATTAATCGCGATACTACACACTGCCGATATGATGAGGAGCCTATGGGTCACACACTTAAAAGATAATTTAAAAATTAATTTGTGAGAAGGGTATTTTCATCTTTCAGGATGAAAGGGTATTTTGGTAATCTCTTAGTGTAATTAAATTTGTTGAGGTTGTTGCCCATATTTAATTTTAATATTAAAATTAATCTAGTGAGATTATATTTAAATATATCTATGTATATATTTAATGAATTATTATTATTAATTAAATGTTAATATATTATTATATATTAATTGATTTTAATTATAATAATAATTAATTAATTAAAATACCATAAAGGGTGTGTTTGGTTGTAAGGGTGAACTAGGGTTGGAGCCCATGACTATTCCTATGTGGAATAGGGTTTTAATTGTTGCACTATATAAGTGCAACTTAAAATTAAAACAGTAAGGATTATTCAATAATCAAGAACCCTAGCCACCCTATCTCTCTCTTTCTCTCACGTTACACTCTTGTGTGAAGAAGAAAATTTTTCTTGTTCTTCTTTCTTGATTTTTGAAGCCCTTAATTGTTCTAGCAAAATAATCAAGGGTTCTGCAGATCATCTTCGTGTGGACTTCCGTGAGTGCGATCCTACATTGGATCGATTAGCAAAGAATCACGTGAATAGTTTCTGTGAACAGTATCCAGTGAATAGTAGCTGGTGAACAGTAACCCATGAATAATAGTTGGTGAACAGTGCTCATGTCCGAAGTTAGAGATATTCGGAGGAGCCTGCAAACGTCGGTACGAACTTAATCCTTGTATGGATTTGTTTTTATATAGTTTTATTTTACATTTCAGTTTATGCATGAAAACGTTATAATCTGTACTCGGATCTTGGTTCGTGTAATTGATTGATTCGTTTTAAATATTACATTTTTCCGTTGCGTGAATCCGGTCAATTACTAATAGCATATGGTTGGTGAAATACAACATCATGTCTCAAGAATAAGGATTTTCTTGAGAATGACAATTGTATAAGTATGTTTCATATTTGTACCTCGAGATAGTTGGTTGGAACATACTAGCCTGATTGGAAGCTGGCTAGCTTCCTTGGAAGCTATGAGACGTCTCTTGCTTTTCTTTAAAGCATAAAGATTAAAGAGAGGTCTTAATCAGGATTGACAGGGTAAAACATATGTTTTGATAACTTGTTAGGGTGTTATCCTTGCTGCACTGCCAGATTACTAATCCATGTGATTTGGTTATTAGTAATTGTAATCAGGGATTGATCTTATGTCGATGAAAGATGTAAAGATCGCCTTGGTTCATTATTGATAAGCATATTGACTGGATTGTTGGTTGAAGTGTTATCTCTGGACTATGTTGTTTTCTTAAAATAGTGACCACTTTAAAGTTAAAAAGTTATGTTTATCAGGGAGTCAAAATTGTTTTCTTTTCTTAAAATTAAAATAAAATAATTAACGTTGCCTAAGTGGGAGAATGTTAGGAAAATTTCCTAATTGTGGGCTAACATTAATTATATGTTAGTTTTGATTAAAACAGGTATATTGATAGTCCACTGATATACTAATGGGTTTAATGTGATCATATTAAAGTTTAACCCTTTAAACTTCATTTGATTAATCTGGATTGACAAAAAAAGTGTGGGCCTTAGGGTTTATTAGGCCTTTAATGGGAGAGCCCAATAAACTATTATTAAATTGACTAAGTCCCATTTCCAAATGTTATAAGATAACTGAAACCCATTTTGAAAGTTATCATTTAGTTTACGTTATTAGAAAGGAAGACTTACGCTCTCCGACTTTTGGGAAAAACTCTCGCTTCTCTTTTATGAAATTAAAGAATCAAGAATCATTTTACAAACAGGTTTGTCTATAACCTTTAATATTAATTCATTATTTTATAAATTAATATGTGAGTTATTAAGATCAGTATTTTATAAATTAATATGTGGGTTATTAAGATCTGAATACATTGATACTATATTGATTATGTAATTCAATCTTCACGATTTTAATGCATTGATTTATATTCACATTTGGTGAATAATTCTCTACATGCATATCATGGATTCACACCAAAATTGTCTTAGTGAACTGAAGAAAGTGATAATTAATGATGTTAACATTATATTCTGAATTCTCAATATTGACAAGTTTTAAAGTTAAAAGTGCCTATGTTCGGTTCAAACTGAATAAATGAGGAATTTTGGACTAGTTAAAAGACCCAAAAGAATCTTGAGAGAAAGCGTGTTCGATTTTACATGAATTTGAAATCAAATGAATCAAATTTGCATCAACAAAAATACATGAAAAATGGAATATAGTTTATTGACATATCAGGTAACCATCTTGAACAAAGCTAGAGAAAGATTCAAAATTAAGATTTCAATTATTACCTGTGCAATTGTTGGTATTCAGTGAATTAATGTGCCAAAGATCAATGGATAAATTCACTAACTTTGTCTTGGTAAAGATATGCCCAAGTAGTCATCCCAAATTCGGTTCGTAATCTTAAGAATAGAGAAGATAAGCAACTATGGAGTCTTGAAAGATTGGTGGATATAAAGTACAAAAAGATCAAGCAATCAATTTTGAATAACTATAGACTAGTTGCCTAGAGAAGGATAAAAGATATCTACAATTCAAGATTTTGTAGCAAAATAAGAAAATGATCAGCATGTGTAACATAATGTAGATCAGATGCTAGAAAACAAGTGAGTGTGAGATAAGTAACTCTCAATTTCTTGAAATTGCTGAAATCACATCGGCAGTGAGCTTCAATGTCTATTGCACAAAAAATAAAATAAGCAGAAATAAGAGACAAGTTATAAATTTAGAAATAAAGATATACAATGAAGAGTATTACCAACCTCTTTAAGGAGAGGAGTGATGAAGTTACGATGCTATGCTGGAAGTGCATTGTGCGGGGACTAAAGCTTGAAGATTGTTTTTGCCGCAAATAAAGTGTTGTGCATGGTGTTATGCTGTAAGTAGTAACTTAGGGACAACTTGTTAACTTTTTGTGTTATGTTATGTTTAGGTGAAACCAGCTGAATATGAGGCTTTGTGTCTCCTAATTGTAGCATGGTTGTTCAAATTGTGTGGTTTACCTTTGATTATGTAAAAAGCTTACTATAAGACTGAAAATGTTATATTATGTATTTGTTGGTTAATGAATGGATAAGTTAGACACTCTTCAGTTTTCCTTTTCTTTGTGACAATCCGACATTCTAAAAACCACCAACATGGTATCATAGCCAGTTTACCAGACCTCCATTTAAACTCAAAAAACTAACCTTGAATCATTATCAAACTCCAGCCTCCTTGAAGAAAAATTCTATCCCAAACTACTTGAAGAACAATTCTATCCCAAACTACAATCTGTTTCCATGGCAAATCAGTTAGCTTATCTTTCACCACTAGTGTTCAATGGTGACCAATACAATATTTGGGCTGTTAGAATGAAAGCCTATCTAAGAGGGCAAGGGCTCTGGCAGTATGTTGAGGAAGAGAAACAACCACCACAGCTTGGTCCAAACCCTACTTTGAATTAGATGAGGTTGTATGAAGAAGAAATGTCAAAAGCTCCAAGGGCCTTATCTCACATATATTCGGCTGTGAAAAACCTTGTGTTTACAAGGATAATGGCGTGTGAAACAGCAAAAGAAGCTTGGGATAGACTAAGAGTCATGGGAAGTGATACAACAAGGAACATACAAGTGATGAACTTGCGGAGAGAATTTGAGATGTTGAGAATGCAAGAAATGGAGAAAGTAAAAAAATATGTAGATAGGCTTATGAGCGTGGTTAATAAGATCAGGCTATTGGGAGTAGAAATGAGTGATAAGATGATTGTTGAAAAGGTGCTAGTGAGCTTACCCGAGAGGTTTGAATCCAAGATTTCCTCCCTAGAAGATTCAAAGGATCTGTCACAAATTAGCCTCACTGAATTAGTCCATGCATTGCAGGCTCAAGAACAAAGAAGGTTAATGAGGCAGGAGGACACTGATGAAGGTGCTATGATGGCTGTTCAAAAGGGAAATAATGTATAGGGGAATAATAGAAGGTATGCCGAAGACAAGAGAGGAAAAGAGAAAACTGGTGGATAGTGGGGAAAACCAAGTGGAACAAGAAGCTATCCACCATGTCCTTACTGCAAAAAGAGGGTCACTCAGAGAATAGGTGCTGGTTTAGGCCTGGGATCCAATGTAAAGGTTGCAAACAGTTTGGGCATATTGAGAAAGTTTGCAAGAACAAAGGTGCACAACCATCACAACAAGCTCAATCTGCAGAGGATCAACAGCAGGGCAATGAGTTTGAGCAACTGTTTGTACCTTCATGCTACACAACTCAGACCAGCAGTGTGGCTGATAGATAGTGGGTGCACCAACCAAATGGCAGCCAACTTGCAGAATTTCATCAGGCTGGACAAGACCTACAACTCCAGAGTCAAAATTGGAAATGGAGAATATGTGGAAGCCAAAGGAATTGGAGATGTTGCTGTCCTAACACAATCAGGTACCAAGGTTATCACAAGTGTCTTATATGTACCAGAAATTACACAAAATCTGTTGAGTGTAGGACAAATGCTAGAAAAAAAAATTATACATTGCACTTTCAAAATCAATCATGCATTATACTAGACAGTGAAGGAAATGAGCTGATGAATGTTAGAATGCTGGGAAAAAGCTTTCCGATAGAGTGGAAAAAGTTAGAAAACTTTTCACTAACCAATAGGTCTGAAGAGTCAGAACTTTGGCATAAAAGGTTTGGTCACTTTCACTACTTAGGTCTTAAAGAACTTAAGACTAGAGACATGGTGTTGGACTTACCCGAAATAGAGGAGAAAAAGAATCTCTGCATAGCCTGCCAACTTGGCAAACTCAGTAGACCATCATTTCCATCAGATTAGGCCTGGAGAGCCAGTGACAAGTTACAGTTGATCCACACGGATGTGTGTGGTCCTATGAAGACTGAATCACTGAATGGTAGTAGGTACTTTGTACTCTTCATTAATGATTATTCTAGAATGGCTTGGGTATATTTTCTGAAGCAGAAAAATGAGGTAGCTGCTGTGTTTAGAAAATTCAAGTTGCTGGTGGAGAACCAAGCTGGGACAATGATCAAGGCTATAAAGAGTGATAATGGGACATAATACACATCAAGTGAATTCTGTTCAATTTGCCATGAAGCTGGAATTCAGCACCAATTTACTACCCCTTACACTCCACAGCAGAATGGTGTTAGTGACAGGAGAAACAGAACCATCATCGAGATGGCAAGATCCATGATGGCAGAGAAGAAGCTTCCCAAAATGTTCTGGGCTAAGGCTATAATACAGGAGTTTATCTCCTAAATAGACTGCCAACTAAAGCAGTCAAGAACCAAACTCCAATTAAGGCCTGGAGTGGAGTTAAACCAGCAGTAGGAAGTCTGAAAAATATTTGGAAGCATATATTATGTCATGGTTCCAGCAAGCAAGACAACTAAGCTGGATGATAAGGCTGAGGTTGGAATTTTCATAGGTTACAGCAGCCAATCTAAAGGCTACAGAGTTTACATCCCTAAGTCAAAGAAAATTTTGATTACAAGGGATGTAAGGGTTGATGAAAGTGCAGTTTGGAATTGGGAAGAGAAAAGAATAAATGAGGAAGCTGAACTAAGGCAGGAAGAGATAAGAGAAGAGCTAATCCAAGAGGCTGATTCTGATTCTAATTCTGATGAAGAACATGCAGTGAGAGGGACTAGATCCCTGGCTGATGTATACGAAAGATGTAATGTGGCTATGGTTAAACCCAGGAATTATAATGAAGCAGCAAAATCTGATGTCTGGAAGGCTGCAATGCAGGAAGAGCTCACCATGATTGAGAAGAACAATACCTGGAGATTAGTAGACAGACCAGAAAAGAGGAAGGTAATCCAAGTGAAATGGATTTACAAGCTGGAAATTAACCCTGATGGATCAATCTATAAGCATAAAGCAAGACTTGTGGTTAAAGCGTTTGTACAACAATAAGGGATTGATTTTTCTGATACTTTTGCTCCTGTAGCCAGACATGATACCACCAGATTGTTTCTAGCACTTGTAGCCCAATTTGACGAGAAAATTTTCCAGTTGGATGTCAAATCAGCATTCTTGAATGGCTGGATTACAGAGGAGATATATGTGGAGCAACTTGAGGGATATAAGGTTAAAGGAAAAGAAGACAAAGTGTACCTATTGAGGAAGGCATTGTATGGCTTGAAACAGGCCCTTAGAGCCTGGTACAGCCAGATAAATGACTACTTATGAATCTAGGATACACTAGAAGTCCAAATGAACACACACCTTACATTAGGAAGATTGGAAGTGGATTGGCTGTGGTCTCTTTATATGTTGATGATTTGCTAATTACTGGAAGTAATCCTGAAGAGTTGAATCAGTTCAAGACAGCCATGCAAACTGAATTTGAAATGACATACTTGGGGCTGATGACTTACTTTCTTGGCATGGAGATAAGTCAGTCTCCAGATGGAATTTTTGTGTGCCAATAGAGGTATGCAACTAAGATACTAATGAAGTTTGGGATGGAAAATTGTAAACAAGTATATACCCCGCTGGTTCGTAACCTAAAGCTGAGTAAACAAGATGGTGCAGAGAGAGTGAATGAGGGAAAATTCAGGAGTTTAGTAGGTTGTCTGCTTTATCTCACAGCCACCAGGCTTGACCTCATGTTCACTGCAAGCTACCTTTCTAGGTTCATGAGCAACCTAAGTGAGCTGCATTTTTAAGCAGCCAAAAGAGTTTTGAGGTATGTGAGAGGAAACAACATGTTGGGCATTTGTTTTAAAAAATCCGAAAGTTTGAAGCTGTTGGGTTATACTAATAGTGACTAAGGTGGTTCCCTAGATGATTTGAAGAGTACCTTTGGTTATGTATTTTACATAAACCAAGGTGCAGTTTGTTGGTTATCAAGGAAGCAGGAGACTATGGCTCAGTCCACTGCTGAAGCAGAATATATCTCTATAGCAACAACAGTAAACCAAGCTGTATGGCTAAGGAAGATTTTGAATGATTTGCAACAAGTTCAGGGAAGTCCAACTCTAATTTTGTGTGATAATCAGTCGGCAATAGCCATGGCCAAAAACCCTGTACTCCATGGAAGAACTAAACATATCAAGATAAAGTATCATGCAGTAAAGGAAGCTGAACAATATGGTGAAGTCAGTTTAATGCATTGCAAAGGAGAAGATCAAGTTGCGAACATTATGACCAAAGCCTTGTCCAAATCCAAGTTTGAAGACTTAAGGCTAAAACTTGGCATTTCCAGCAAAAGCATCAAGGAGGAGTGATGAAGTTATGATGCTATGCTGGAAGTGCATTGTGCAGGGACTGAAGCTTGAAGATTGCTTTCGCCACAAATAAAGTGTTGTGCATGGTGTTGTGCTGTAAGCAGTAACTTAGGGACAACATGTTAACTTTTTGTGTTATGTTATGTTTAGGTGAATCTAACTGAATATGAGGCTTTATGTCTCCTAATTGTAGCATGGTTGTTCAAATTGTGTGGTTTACCTTTGATTATGCAAAAAGCTTAATGCTATAGTGGTTGTAACAGTAAGACTGAAAAGGTTATATTATGTATTTGTTAGTTAATGAATGGACAAGTTAGACACTCTTCAGTTTTCCTTTTCTTTGTGACAATCCGGTATTCTAAAAACCACCAAGATGGAGTACCCTTATTCATTCAATAGATAGCCGTCTATTTGAATCAGCTTCGAATCAATCTTAATATTTGGGATATGAGCAATCTGTACCCAGCCATTACCCATGGGGTTACCATATCTTTCTAACAATTGAGGACAGTTGTTGATATACAAGCTATATAATTGCATTCCTTCTACTAGAAATATCAGATTGTAGCAATTGAAGATTTCAAGATGTGAAAGGGATGTTAAATTGCACATCCACTCTGGTAGAACAAGCAAATTATGACAATCCCAAATCTCAAGACGTTGCAGAGTGTAATAACTGCTTTCTACTCATATACTCATAAAAATACATATAATAAATTACATGTATTATAACATATATAAATGGGCCCAAAATTTTCTTTTATTAAATATACATATACTTTACACAAATATAAAGTATTATATATACAAAAGCTCTCAAAAACAGGGTGGATAGTGTAACTATTTCTCTTCGCTTGCCGACGTCCATCCGACTGCGTCCACACCTAGATCCTGCAAAACACATAGAAACAACGGGGTGAGCACAAAAAGGCTCAGTAAGCAAATCCTCAACTCAACCATCCCCGTAACTCTTTTTCTTAATTCTTTTCCTTACATTACTCTCTCATTAACTCTATTTCTCTTTCACATAGCTCATTCTATTAACTCTCTCGTTGAGTTTCACGGCCCCATCTTACCGGAGGCACGACTGGACTCACTCCACTCTTCGTGACTTATACTTTTCTCTCTCTCTGTTCTTTCTCATTTAAACGTCACAGCCTCATCTTACCGGAGGCACGGTCGGGAAATCAAGCCCGCTCTGCGTGACTTTTACTCAGTCATATGTCACGGCCCCGTTTTACCAGAGGCACGATCGGAAGATCACAAAGCTCCCACTACTCGTGACCTTTTCTCATTTCTGTTTTCTTTTTGTTTCTGTTTCTATTTCTCATACTCTTCTCTATAAGTTCTCTGATGTATGTCATAACCTCTTCTGACCGGAGGCACAGTTGGGGAATCACAAAGTACCCACTCTTCGTGACTTACTCATTTTCTCTACCGATCGGATTTGGTCATGCATAGATTCGGAACCCTTGGCCATGTGAATGTATTCTCTCTCTCTCTGAATGTCACAACCACTTCTGCACCGGTGGCATGGCTGGAACCTCACGTTCCACTCTTCGTGACGGTCACGGCCCCATCTTACCGGAGGCACGGCTGGGGATCACAAAGCACCCACTCTCGTGACTCTACTCATCACTCACGGGTTCCCCATCGCACAACCTACTCTATTCTTTTGTTTAGCACTACTTTCTCTTTGTTCTCTAGTGCTCATTCTCTTTTGCTCTTTACTCTTAGAGTAACTTATTCACAAAGACCTCTACTCTTGCTCAAGCTAATACTCATCTCTCTCTCAAGCTAGTACTTATAGTATAGCTTAACTCTTAGAGTAGTCTATTCACAAAGTTCTCTACTCTTTCTTAAACTATTACTCATAGTGTAACTTATACTCAAAATTCTATACTTTCTCTCTCATGCTACTTCTCAAATGCATAATTAATGCATATGGATGGTTTATGCTCATTAATGCTCTTATGAAATGCCAATATGCAATGTAGCAAGAATTAAGGTTGACTAATCATACTCATACTTCTCTTAGGTATTTCATCAAACAACTCATGTGCATACAAAAACTCTATTTTAACAATAGCTCTATTTCTTTCTCTAACCATCCAAAATTGGAAGTAAACTCCCTTCCATGGGCATAATCCCTACCATAGAAGAACACTCCCAAAATATACTCAATCTCATCTAACTTCATCTCAACTCATCACACATCCACACTTCTTATAAAGGAAAAGTATCCAACAAACTCAACATGAATACTTAACTCAATTTAATTTCTCTAAAATCATCATATATCTCTACTTAATTTCTCAACAAGCATCATATATACAAGCATAAAGAAATCTCTACTCAAATGATTTCTTAAACTTTAGCTTGAGTTGGATTTTACTTACTTGTGATGGAGTGATTCCACTAGCACTTCTCTTTACCTTTGATAACTTGTCTTTTCTCTACAATTTTAACCAACCATGCTATAAGACTTCACCTCATATAAAGGTAAAATTAACATCTAAAGCAAGAATCCTTACCTTAGGATGTTTTAGATTACCTTCCTACTTCAAACTACTCAAAAAGCCCTCTTGAATCCTTGCAAGATTGAAGGAAAACTTGAGAGGAATGGAGAATGAAGGAGGCGGTGGAAGAAGAATGAATGAAGGGTTCACTAAGCTTCAACCCTTTTTAGCTCAAAATATCCTCATTCATTCCCATAATGCCCTTGCTCTTTCTTGGAAATTCCATCTATATCCTTTGATTCATTACAATCACACCCCTACACTAACATATTCTCCATGAAATTTTCTTACATTTTACTCTCCACTTTTCCTACTAATTAGGGGTAGAATGGTCAAATTGGCCTTAGGGAAAAATATCTAAGAACTTGAACACAAAACTCAACTGTCTCTTTTCCGCGGCGAAGAACTTTCTTCGCCTCGGCGAAAACTCATAGCAGCTACACCATGGGCTTAAAACACCTATTCGCTGTGGCGAAGCTTCTTCTTCGCCCCGGCGAAGCCTGCAACCCCAAAATTCGCCAAGTCTTCATAATTTTCAAGGCAAACTCTTAACCAAATCAACTCATCAATCCAACTAAGGGCCAACCAACCGAAAATGACAACATGCTAGCCAATCATCAAATCTTAACTACGTACCTCAAGTGGGGCGTTACACAGAGTGACAACAAATTGAAGCCCCTTTGGGAGAGCAAGGCCGTCTCAAGAACATTTGTGACCCTAGGCAAAAGCTACTTTGGGGGCCTTCTAATAATATAAGCATATATTAAAAAAATTATTTCTAATATATTTTCTTGCCTTTTGAGATGCGAAATCACTAGGAGAGGTGGATGATGATCGGCGGGCTAACGAGGTTAGGTTGGTGGGGGGTTTTGGAGAGCAGATGCTGGAGAAGTGATGGGTAGTGAAATGGGTGATTTCCAATGTTAGGATTGATCGGAAAAGACTTGAGAAGTCACGGCCCAAAAGGTATCGGTGGCCAGCTATGGCAGAGTAAACGGATGAGGTATGATAGGGGTTTTGGTGAGAAGGCTGAAGGGAGGAAAATGGTGGTGTTGGGGAAGGCCAACGATGTCAGGTACATGCCGAAAAGGCTAGAAATGGCTATAGCACGGGATGGAGCGAGTAGCGAGATTCGTAAAAAATTGGTCAAATTGAGGGCTATCAAGGCTGGGAAAACATTTAGAAAATGATAAAGTGATGGTTCCAATCGATTTTGGTGAGAAAATCAACCGAAATCAGCTCCAAACGGCCGGCGGTAGAAGAGGAGTGGAGATGATTTATGCGAATGTCAAATTTTGGGATTGAATTAGGGGTGAGTAATTTGAGATATGTAAATGACCATTTTAGCCTTTCATTGTTAAAAGAAATTCAATGTATTAATTTGAGGGTGTAAATTAGAATATATGAAACTAGAGGTACAAACTTTCTGTTTCGTCAAACTTTGGGTGGGAATATATGTAAAAAAGTTTATAATAAATTTGAGCTTTTCCTTTTTTTGGGGGGAGGGGAGGGCCCTTGGATTTGCCTAGATAAGAAATTATATACTATTTTTATTTTTGTAATATATTCAAAAAAATTTGGCCATTTTTTGCCCTTTTTTTGGGGGCCCTAGGCAGATGCCTCACTTGCCTACCCCTTGAGCCGGCCTTGTGGGAGAGACTCCAATTCTGGAAGCCCAAAGAATCGTAAAGAGCAGAGGTTCCTCAGGCCTTGCCATTGCATGCCATTGTCCTCATTAGTGAAGTTCGGACATTCTTGAATAATCATATTCTGGAGAGAGGTGAGATATCTTAGGCCTCCGGACAACTGAAAAAGTGTAGGGCATGAAAACGTTTTCATATCCATTAGAGCAGTAAGGTTTTGCATTCCCTCTTGAGGTAGAAATTCTAAATGCACAATAAATTCAATAGACATAGACTTTAATTTGGAGAGAGGAGCAGAAAAGCAAGAGGAAGTTGATGGTGCTACTGCTACACTAGTCATCAACTTCATTGTCTGTAGCAGTGGCTTTGTGCTGGTATCCTCTAAATTCAATTCTTCCAAAGATGGATATAGAGGCATGGAAGTCAACTTGGGGCATAATATGTAATTTGGAAAGACAAGGATAAGAAGGTAGCTTTAGCAACCGTGTTGTTTCTCCATCACCATCATCACCTATATCTCTCCTCCACAATCCCAGTAATTTGGGACAGTCCATGAAAGTGAGCTCCCTAAGAGATTGGAAGAACGCTCTGGATGGAGTGGAAGAAGAATTCTTCATTCCTTGATCCGAAATGTACTCCAAAGCGTGTAAGCCACAAAGAGACAATATTTCAAGAGAATGTAATTGATCCAATAGCAGGATATGCTGGAACCTCTTACATGTGGTTTTAGGCCTTCTAATAGTTTTTCATCGATCCCAACCTCTCCATGATCATCACTAGCAACATTATCATCCATGAACTCCCACTCAAGTGTAAGGGACTGAAGATACTGCTTCGCTTCTAAGATGGCTAAAGTGGGTGTCGTGGCATTTTCCATGTGTCAACTTTTTGATTGTTAGCTCTCCTCTCAAATTATTCAGCCCATTTAATTCACTCAAGTCACAGTTGTTTTCTGGGAGTTTGATCCATCACTCCTGACTTTAAGCAATGGTAAAATTTGAAGGTCAAGTCAATAACCCCAAACCATATGGCATATTGGTAAAATCATCACATTTATCAATTAGATGACTGAGACTCACCATTTTTCAAATATCTCTTGGCAATTCAATAAGCCCACAACCAGATAGATCAAGAGTTTGCAAATTTCGTAGCCTCAATATCGAACTAGAGAGATTCTCAAGTTGCACATTATCAGAAAGATCGAGAAATCGTAGATGCTTCAACTTACCAATTGAATTCAGTAGCTTCCTAAACCCTAATTTACTTAAGTTCAACATACGTAAGCACTTGAACCTTGATAACATTTTATTAAAATTAGACTGATTCAATTCATCTAGACATACAAATAGATTCAACGGGAAAGAAATAGCTCTTCTATGGTTTGATCTAAATAATATTGGTGGAATTTTGCAAGATTCGCCATAATCAATGTCAAAAGACTTTAATGAAACATAACGTGCTATTTCATTAAAATTTTCCCCATCCAAACTTGCCATGGTACACTCACTTCCAGTAACTAATTGTGCAAGATCATGCATCTTGCATGTGGTAATATTGCCTAATTGATCATATTTTGGATCTTGAAAAAATGACCTTGAAAGTAGATTCATAAAATTCTCGTTACCAACATCTTCTACACATTTATTCTTATTTGGTGAATGAAGAAACCCTTGAGCCATCCAAAGGTATACTAATTTTTGCCTCCGTATATCATTATCTTTTGGAAACAATGCACAATAAGCAAAGCATTGTTTTAAATATGAGGGGAGATGATCATAACTGAGTTTAAGCATGGGCAAAATACCACCTTTTTTCTGGAGCTATTTTTGATAGCTCACTATCTCTAAACTGCAACCAATCACCTTTTGTATTTTTATTGCAAAGTAAGTGTCCCATCGTCCTTATGGCAAGGAGAACTCCAGCACACTTGGCCAAAATGTCCTTTACAAGTGCTACTAGTTCCATACAGTTTACATCTCTCCCATACTCAGATGCAATTTGCATGAATAAAAACCAAGACTCATCTTCGTTTAGCATTCTCAAGCCTTGAGATGGAAACTTACTAGTGGTCCTAGCAACTTTTCATTACGAGTAGTTACAAGTATCATACTGTCTAGTGCAAATCCCATTAATAAATCTTTCAATTCACTCCATTTATGAAGATTCTCATCATCCCTAGGGATGGGCATAAAACTCGACCCCGTGGGGACCCACCTCGACCCGCCCCGAACGGGGTGGAGTTTCCCTGAATCATTCGGGATTTGGGCCGGGATCGGCCCCAAAATTAGTCTTGAAATTTGGGGATGGGCCGGGGCCGAGATAGGTCTTGCCCAGCTTGGCCCAGCCCATATATATATTAAAAAGTCAATCATATATATTATATATACCTATATTAATTTTAATAATTAAAAATCAATCATATATACCTATATTAGTTTTAATATTTGAAAATCAATAATGTATTATACAATAAGAAATTATAATTGTGTAAGTATTTTATGAAACCATATACAAATACAAATAGGTAATAAATAAAATTAGATTAAATATAATAAATCATTATAAATATTTGTAAGATATATATATATATATATATATATATATACATAATATGTTAATGTTATGAAACAAAAGTTATACATTTGATATTATACATTATACATTATATATGATATACATTTGACATTATACATTGTACATTACACATTATATATGATATATAAGTATAATGTATATAACATATATATGTTATACATTATACATAATATATATGCTATTATCTATAATCATATGTTAATACATAATATATATGTTATATATTTGTAGTATATCATTTGGTGTTTTGATTGATTATAATAAATCAATAAATCATTATAATTTTTTTTTTTTTGTCCCTCATTGAATCATTATTTCAATTCTATTGCCTGATTGACCTTGTTATATCATGATAGCTATTTATTTAGAATTTATTATAATACATATGGTAGTTATTTATTAGAATTTGTTATAATATATATGGTAGTTATTTATTTAGAATTTATTATAATATATATGTATAATGTATCATATGTAATACATTATTTATTAAAGAGACATTATAATATATATGGTATAATTTATTTAGAATTTATTATAATACATTATAAATTATGTATTATATATATATATAATGTTATGTATTATTTAGAATATTAATGAGACATTATAATATATATGGTAATCTTTATATAGAATTTATTATAATACATTATATATTATACATTATACAAAATATGTTATAAAACAAAAATTATACATTATATATAATATGCCATTATCCGTAATCATAATATCATATGTTAATACTTATTACTTAATACATAATATTATACTGTTAATATATAATATATTTATATATATGTATAATGTATCATAATTATCATTTTGATATTTGGATTCATTATAATCATTAACCAAGGGCGGATCCAACACTTGTTGATGGTGGGCATTTTAATAAAAAAATACTAATATGTATAATTTCTAGATTTTGGCCTACCCTAACAAAATTATTAATTGAAATAAAATATTAATGTATAATTAGTTTTTATTTTGGCCTACCCTAACAGAAATTTCTGGATCCGCTATTGATTATAATAAATGCATAAATCATTATATATATTTTTTAATCATTATAAATAAAGTCCTTGACACCTTGTGGAGTGTGGACCTTGTTCTTCATTTTAAACGATTTCATCATTATTTCAAATTTTCAATTCCATATTTCCATTACGTAATTACCATTTTCCCTTGTTATGTTTTCATAATAACAATTTTGCCCTTCATCTATAAACACAAATTATGCCCAAATCTACAACTCAACTCAACTCACGATGGAATAATGTAATCAAAGTTTGAAAGTTGAAACCCTAAATCCCTTATCTAGTAAAAATGTTGTCGCCTGGTGTGCCTCTTCATTGTCAAACCTTTACCGGAATATCATCGCCTCTTCACCGATTACGGCCTCCACATTTCATCGGTGGCTCTCCACCTCTTCTTTCTCTATGCCCTTTGCGTCAAGATTCAAGAAAAATAGGTTTGTTTTCCTTTAAAGGTTCAAGCTTTCATCAGTTTTGGTTCGTATGAAGTGAAGATTTTATATGCCATTTAGATTGATTGATTGAGTTATGCACTGCAGTTATGCTTAAAGATTTTATGTGGGCTTTAAGGGTTTAGATTAATTGAGTTATGATTGAAGATTTATGTGGGGTTTAAGGGTTTAGATTGGTTCGTGTGATTGAGAATTTTATGTGCTTGAAAATTTTGTATTTGCAGTTTATGTTTGCACCTGTTGTGCAGTGTGCAAAATGCAATTGTTGCACAAGCAAACTACAGTGCAGTTTATGTTTGCACCTGCACTGCAGTTTGCTTGTGCAAAGTACAAACTGTGCTACAGATTGCCGAGCAAACTGCACTATAGATTGCCAAGCAAACTGCACTGCAGTTCACACAAGCAAACTGCATTGCAATTTGCTTTTGCATTTGCTGTGCACTTTGCATGTGCAAACTGCAAAGTGCAGTGTAGTTTGTAATATATTCTTTTTCTTTCCTCTTCTTTAGTCATTTGTATGATAGTTAAAATTTGTGTACATGTTACTTAAATATCATCTAATTTATATTTTTCACTTGTTAAGGAGGAAATTGAAGTGGTATAATTTTGATCATATGGATACTTTTGGTGAAAAGTTTTGGATTTCATATGTGATAGGTTTACTTCTCCATATTTTAATTGTATGCAATTTAATATGGTTTATATTTTTTTTAGGTTTGTAATAATCTAAAATTTGTCTACAGGTTGTTTGTGGGCTGCATGGAAATGGAATGTTAGGTGTTGTTTGCTAGTTGTTGAATCTTGATAGTGTGATGTATTGAATCTACTGATGTGGATTCTGGGGGTCTTTTTGGTAGTTTGGCAGCTCATGTTTTGAATCTTTTGATTATAGATCTGTCACATATTGTAATATATTATCAATTTAGTATGATGGTCCTTATGTTTAATATGTACGTTATAGATTTAATTTCTTTTTGGATGGTATATTATAATTTGGAGAAAATGGTAATAAGGACACAAAAACACACAAAACCCCCAAACGGGGAATCCCCGAATTCTCCTTTTAGGGAACAGACTATATTCGGGGATTCCTTGAATTCCCTGAACGGGCTACAGACTGGGATCGGGGAATCCCTTTGGGCTTTCGGGCCCAAGATAAGGGTCCTCGGCCCTAGCCCTGGCCTAGCCCGGCCCGGCCCATGCCCATCCCTAATCATCCCATATGTCATCTAAAACTAGCAAGTATTTTTTTCTATCAATTTCATCTCGAAGGCATTTCTACAGTTGATCCAGTTCAAGTTTATCAAGTTTTTCCACATCCCTAGGATTCGCAGATTTAATGATCTTCCTCACAATTAACCTCACATCAAAGTCATCAGATATGCACACCCACATTATCAAATCAAACATATTCACGATTTTTTTTTACCATTGTACACAAGTTGAGCAAGTGTAGTCTTTCCTATTTCTCCAATTCCAAATATAGGAATGACAGAAACATTCTCAACATAATTTGGATTTTTGATACTCTTCACATGTTACAACAGGATCAAGAGCAACCTGTCAAGTAATCATCGCCTTGACGTCGGCTAAATAACATCCTATAAAAGAGAAGGAGAACAAATGCATAAAGGGGTTAGGCATACATTCGAGCTTAAGCCATTACTTTTTTTTTAAACAAAACATTACTCTATCTTTGTATGCCTCAGAAACGATATTAGAAAAATAGTCAAAGAATAATAAAATAACAGTGACGTAGGACTTGCTCATAGCATCCAAACCACCCTAAGAATCTCTCTTGTCAACTTTTTATTTACATTTCTTCAAGCACATATCACCACTTCACCACAAACACTCACCATAATCACCTCACATGTAAACTCATAGTAGTTTGCATGTGCATATTTTGTTGGTGTCAAAATCATGCATCAATAGTTTGATGCTAGAGGAAGGGCCTAATTTACATCAACTCTTTATCCAATAAGTTTACGCTCTTCTAGTCAATCTTATTTTTATCAACAAAGTGTTAGTTTCTTTTTCAGACTCATCCATAGTTGATATGGCTCGTGGTCATGAAATGGATCAAAGAAAAAAAAACTATTGCCAACAAAAACAAGCTAACCCCTAACTCTCAGTTCACAGCTAGCAGATTTCTGATCGCGATCAATCTTTACACTCTGATTGAGCTCTTTAAAGCTTTCAGCTATCGCTCATTTACTTGAGATCGCACGCTTCAGAGCTCTAGATCATCCAGATCGCTCAATCAAATCGCTTAGATCGTGTGATTAGATCACTCGGATCGCGCACTCATATCATTCAGTTCGCGTTTTCAGATCACTCTGATTGCATGCTCAGATCACTCAGACCGCATCCTCAGATCATGCTAATCTTTAGCTTCAAATTGCACGCTTAGATCTTTAACTTCAAATCAGGTGCCTTTGATCAAGCTCTTCAACTTCAGATCGTGTGTTTCAGATAATTCATATTGCATTTTTAGATCGCGCGCCTTAGATCAAGCTCCTCAGCATCAGATCGCGCGCTTCAGATTATTTAGATTGCACATCTCTGATCAAGCTCTTCAGCTTCAGATTGTGCGCTTCAAATCATTCAGATCTTGTGCCTTAGGTCGAGCTCTTCAACTTGAGATCTCACGCTTCAAATCGTTCAAATCATGCGCTTTATGCTCTCAGAACAAGCTCTTTATGTTCTCTGATCCTTATGCTCTCAAATTGAGTTCTTTATGCTCTCTAATCGAGCTCCTTATGCTCTCAGATTGAGCTCCTTATGCTTTCTGATCGAGCTCCTTATGCTTTCAAATTGAGCTCTTTTATGCTCTCTAATAAAGTTCTTTATGCTCTCAAATTGAGCTCCTTATACTTTCTAATCGAGCTTCTTATGCCCTTGAAAAAACCTATGAAGAGGTGGCCGAAAAATGATGGAAAACATGTTAAGAAGACATGTAAGCTAAGATTTGGATTGAAAGATTCAAAAACTTTAAATAAAGCATAAATTAACATTATACCTTCTCCTAAAGCTTAGGTTTGATGAAGCCAAGATTTAAAGCTATGAACCCTCCACACTTTAACAGCACCTTGAGAGAAAGAGAGGGTGGCCGAACCTAAGAGAAAGCTGGTGTTTTTCTTTTGAGTGAACAATGAACAACTTAAACTAAAATGCAACCATTTGCATTTACATATACATGGGTCATTTTGTAATTACTTCTTTTTCACTTGCATGCCCTAATAAAATCTTTTTCTAAAAAGAGCCCAAGCATTCATTAATTTGGCCTTTGAATAATCAATATTATTCAAGGGCCCATGTAAACTACACTAGTTTACATTAACAACCCATAAGTTTATGTTTTTGCCCTTTAACTATTAAAAGGTCATTTTAGTTCATCTCATTTATCTTAACACTTTAAGATATAATAATCAAATACTATTAATTATTGCTTGACCATTTTAACCTTTAAAATGTCACGAATAATTTTCTATGTAACAATTACTACAGAAATCATGTCATTACCCTCTGAAGGTGCTAGCCCTCTTTGGATAATAATTTCTCTCTCTTATCTTTCTTTAACTTCTCAAGGCTATTGGTATGGCCTTGTAGGTCCATCGTAGATTAGCCGTGAGCTAGTCCAGATGAATCCGGAAAACTATCTAGAGGCCCAACGACTATGGAAAACATCTAGCATTGTGCCATAGTCCCTAAACCACGATAAAGAAATACTTCATCGAACCCTTTTCAAATCATATGTTCCATGCAAGTAAAGTCCCTCCATTGATATCCTGATCGAGTACGGATTCATGGAATGTCAAAATCCTAAACTCGATCTTCTACCGAATTATCAATCAGTATATCCGGAACTTGTCATCATGAACTTACTTTCATATGACTAATAATATACTTTGGCCAGAGGTTTTGGTTTCTGACATTTATCTATGTTTGTCCAGGAATCTGAATCCGGATGGAGTCAGTGGTACTCTTGATCCTATATTTTCAAGTCAATGGATCCTATCTTGACCATCGTTCGTTTTCGCATATGAACAACGCATGACCAAATAGGCTTTATCAGACGAAACATGACTAGTCTCGTGCTTATGCACCATATGAACCATATGCATCCATATCGGATCCAACCACGATGTCTCAGGTCAAAGGACTACATCATGCACTGATATAACCAAACAATAAATCATTGATTACATGTTTTGCCAAGTGATTTGTCATTATTCGGTCACGTTCAAAAAACAGTTCACCAACTGCTAATCCATACTAATGCCCTAGTGAAATGACTATCATTGTCATCCATACTCATTTCAACTCATGATATCTTTCAAAAGCATCTAGTATGCCTATTATGCAATATAGTTGCCCAAATAATATTGCTTCCGTAGAGAACCTTTTGATAAATTCATTTACCGATTAAATAAATCATTTGAACAATTCATATACATATTTTATTTTAAATGCATGACTGAATAAATGAAGCAATTTATATATATGAATTAAAGAACTCTTTCTTCTATTATTTATGATATATTGATACAAGACAAAATGCTCTGGAACCGGCAACATGAATGGTTTCTATGGCATACACTAATAAACGCTAACAACTTTTAGATTAAGTTTTTTATGTTCTTTGAGCGAGCTCCTTATGCTCTCAGATTGAGTTTCTTATGCTCTCAGATCAAGTTTCTTATGCTCTCAGATCAAGCTCCTTATGCTTTCAGATCGAGCTGCTCAAACTCTCAAATTGAACTTTTTACGCTCTTAGATCGAGCTCCTTACACTCTTAGATCGAGCTCCTTATGCTCTTAGATCAGGCTCCTTACACGTTTGGATTGAGCTCTTTATGCTCCATGATTGAGCTCAAAAGCTCACTCATACGCTTGAAATTACATGTTTTAGATCATTCAGATCGTGCGCTTCAAATCTCTTAGATTGCATGCACATATCAAGCTCCTTAAGCTCTCAAATCGTGCGCCTTAGATCGTTTAGATCATGTGCTTTAGATCAAGCTCCTCATCTTTAGATCACGCACCTCAAGCTCCCTTGTCAAACCTTTATTAGATCGCAATCAGCTCCTAGCTCTCAAATCACGGTCAACTCTCAACTCTCAAATTGCGAACAACCTTAGATTATGTTCTCAGCTCTTAGATTGTAATGAGTTCTTAGTTTCCAGATTGCGATCAGTTGCCAGTGTTAGAAAAAACGCATAGAAAACTTAAAATAGCCCAAAACATGTCGAAACAGTGGATTTTGGCTCCAAAAATAACCCCAATTTGGCTCTTTAATACAATGTAGAGCTCGAGAGGAGCTTTCTGTTGATATCTTACGAGCTCTATAAGTCCTTTTGGATCAAAAGTTATGGCTGTTTTAAGTTGACATGTCCGTTTAGGACCTTTGGGCCATCCGTTTGGGCTTCTAATGCTGAGCTCTCTCCAGGAATTTATCTACTAGACGTTTTACGTCAACTATCATATTGCGATTAGCTCCTAGCTATCAGATCACAATCAATTCTCAACTATCAGATCGTAGTCCTAGCTTTCAGATTGTTATAGCTGATCAAGATCTCAACACCTGATCGCACCAGGCATAAATCAAACTCCTCAGTTCGAGAAAATGGGACACGTCACAACTCACACTCTTCAGTTCAAGATTGTAGCCTACAACGCAACAATCATTTAGATAGAAGACATAAGTTTCTGAAGCGCGTGTTCACACTCCAAAAAATTGGGGGCTTCTATTGTGCAAAAATCAGTCACCAATCACAGCAAGGCATCAGTCACCAATTAGGATCCAATAGCAGCAAGAGTGAAAGAAATACAAGATGTCATCAACTCACCTTGATAATCAACATCCATCTTAACTTAGTTATCAATTAAAATTTGGATTGTTGATACTCTCCACGTGTTACAACATGATTAAGAACAACCTATCAAGTAATCATCACCTTGAAGTCAGCTAAATAACATCCTATAAAAGAGAAGGAGAACAAGTGCATAAAGGGGCTAAGCATACAAGCATACATTCAAGCTTAAGCCATTACTTTTCTCTGTAAACAAAGAATTACTTCATCTTTGTATGCCTCACAAACAATATCAGAAAAACAGTCAAAGAATAATAAAATAACAGTGGACATAGGACTTGCTCATAGCATCTGAACCACTCCAAAAATCTCTTTTGTCAACTTTTTATTCATGTCATAATTGCCTCACGGGTGCGTTTGGTTCGGGGAATGTTTTATTGTTGAAAATGTAGGATTACCACCTAGATAGATTACTTTGAAGATTATGGGGGTATTGGATAGAGGTGTTCGGTTCTGGGTACCCTACACTTTTGGAAGGAACCGGAATCGACGGTTCCTTGAATTTTGGAACCGGAACCGGAACTAGAACCGACAGTTTCGGTTCCTAGATACCCAGAACTAGAACTTGTAACAACGGTTCCGGTTTCGGTTCTGGGTACCCTGTAAAATTCATTATCCCCCCCAAAGTTTTTAAAATAACAAAAAAACTCTTAAAAACTTACAAATACCCCCCACTTGGCACTTGTTATTGACAAAATTAAAATTATAAATTTCAAATTTGAAACTCCAAAATTAAAATAATCCATTGAAAATCACAAATTCAAAATTAAAATATTACAATACTCCGTTGAAAATCACAAATTCAAAATTATAAACTCCAAAACTGAAACAATGAAATTACATAACATATAAAATAAGTAACATAACAATTAACAATATCTAAATTGCTTGCCTCATGTGCATTAATTTCTACAAAACAAATACAAGAAAATCAATTAGTAAGTTCAAAATATTGAATACAATAATTTGGAAATAAATTAACTAAATATGAATATAAAAGATTGATATTATTTTGTTACCTGAGTCATAACTTTCTGCATCCATCAAGTAATCCTCAAAAGTAGTTGGAGTATATGCATATCTCAACCAATCTTGTGCACAAACTAATGCTTCCACAATGGGTGTACTTAAAGACTTATTTTTCCTATTAACAACAACATTAAGAAAACAACTTCCATGTTAAAATAATTTAAAAATAACTTCCAAACAAGGACTGACAAATTTATACACCAGGTATGAATACGCTACAAGGAAACTTTTACTGAACCTTCAGTCACCAATAACTACAGAGGTTCACAATGAGTAAATAAAATCATATCAAAATGCCATGTTTAATGTTGTCCCATTTGGAGAAGACAAAATTCCAAGCAGAAATGCTAATAGAAGCTAAACTAAAACATGGTGAAGTCACATGCTATTTTGAGAGAAAGAGGATTAGTATAGGCTGTCAATCTTTTGATTAATTAACGTGGCTATGGAGTTTCTTTCTCTGTTGAGATTTTGTGTTCTGTAATTTGTACTTGAAATTTAGGAGCTTGAAGATCAATCATTCTAAGGCAACAGAGATGCAGGGATAAAATCACTTAACCACTATAATACTACCTAAATTCTTATTCTTTTTTATTGAGCTGTCCAATAAAAATTCCTGATATACATAACATGGAACAACATCTCAACAGCCTAACAACTTTAACTAATAAATAATGAACTCAAAAGCTTCCCAATTTGTTATCTCTGACTACCAATTCATAACATAATTCTTGTCCAACAGGTTAACCACATTGTTTGTTAGCAACAAAACTCTCACAAGCCAAAACACAAACACGTTATATGCATATAAATTCAAACACGCATACACATTTCTTAAAATAAAAGTCCTGTCCGGGCTTTGCCGTTGCTCCATGCTTTCACTTCGAACTTCATGATGCTCAGCTTTAGCTTGAAGTTTTTGCACACAATACTCACAATACCCAGCACCAGCACAGATATATAAAATCAAATCCATCACAAATAAACCCATAGCTAACTTGATAACCACTTTTTACACAATAATTAATTAGTATACACCTCAGAGTGTATAAGGATATAGAGTTCATTTATGGTTAAATAAAATTCAAAAATAAAATTAAAAGAAAGAAATGGGAATTACCTTAAGAAATTGGACTGCTTTAGTGTCTTCTTCTAGATTCCAAGGATCACGCTTCACCAAACAAATTAAAAGAAAAAAAAGCTGAAGTTTTTGCCTTGATCTGAAGTGAGTGGACAGATAGCAAGAGCAGACAAAGCTCGTGAGAAGGGAAGAAAGAAAATGAAAATTTTTGCCCTAATTTGAAGTTTTTATATGTGGCAGGTAAATTACAAAATTCCCCCCACTCTTTAATAATATTTCATTTCAGTCTCGGTTCTCGGTTCCGGTTCTGGTTCTTGACTGTAGGAACCGGAACCGGAACCATACAGTGTCGGTTCCAAATTTTTGGAACCAGAACCTACCCGTTGACGATCAGTTCTGGGTAGGAACCAGAACCAAACCCCAAGTACCTAACAGTTCCGGTTCCGAACAGTTCTTTTGAACACCCCTAGTACTAGACATAGGGCCCATACGTTGCACGGGTATGTTTATCTAATGTTTTTGAAATAGGTTGTAAAAAAAATTATTTTAACAGAATAAAATAAATAGATTAAGAGATGATAATTGTTAAATTATACAAGTTTTAGAGTAAATATAAATTCTATATACATTATTAATATCAATTAATATTATTAAGAATAATTATTTTAACTTAAAATTTCTCCAGTCAAGGTTTGAAAAGAAATTTCTGTTTACACAGTTCATTCAAAGGCTTTGTTTGTTTTAGTTGAGAACATGATAACTCAATTAATTTTTGGGGTAATAATTGTAGAACCACAAAACAGAATATGAAGAGGCTAACTTCCATCTTTATACCGTTTTTTTTTTTAATTGGTTAGATTTGTTTAATGCCTATGTAATGTACTTATATAATTATTATTAATACTCATGCAATGTGTGAAGATAGAATAATTAAATCAAAACCAAACTGTCAAGATGGAGAATTTTTAGTAGATTCATTAAACAGTAAATGCAATGCGTCAATTAAAGGAACACTTTTCAATCAATTAGTGAGTAGCATCAAAATCAAGATAAAGTTGAATATAAAGAATAATACTTTTATTATAAAAGAAATAAGTACATCGGTTTTTGATACTGTGAAGCAGGTTTGGATGATGTAGATGGTGTTTATTTTCTATTCTTCTTATACCTATTCAGTTCCTCTAGAGCATATGTGTACTCTCTTTTGTTTAAGTTATAGATAATATCCATGGAAGATTGCATGATTTCTAACAACTGGTCAATGACTTCTTTGAATTTGTCTCTAGCAGTATGTAGATCTTCCAGATTGGTGTCAACTTTTTTGAAAATGTCTGTCAATTCCAGCATTTCCTGAAAAGTGTCTAAACCAATTGCAGAAACAATATATAATCAAGTTTTATAAATATATGGAAACAATAATTTTTGTGAATATATGTAGATGATACCTTCTAGTTGCTTTGGTGGAGAATTATTGTTGTCGAGGTTGTTGCTGATATTTGTTGCAGATTCTTTTGGTTGTGATGTTTTGTCAGCCATTTTCGAATTAAGTTGTCAAGAAGAAATGAACAATTAAAGTGTATAGAATGTGAAGAAAGTTAAATGGATGATTGATGTCAGGGTAATATTTATAGGAGGTTAGGATATGAAGAAGTGAAATCTGAATAGACAACTAGTGATAAATAAACATGTCAATCGAAAAAATGTTAATAATTGTTTGGACAAGGTGATACGCAACGTTAGTAGACTATCTATACAATACTAAACAAAACAGTAATAAATATTTTGTCAAGTGTGCAACATATCAGTAAGGTAGTTAATGATGGTTCGGCAAGATGTTGGTTTATTATTATAAATAAACACTGTGATTTAGTAATAATAAAATCTTATTGATACATTTCTAAAGGAAGGGCAATAAATATTTTTTTAAGTATCCAAGTCAGAGATTGTATGATGATATCATAATATATCTATTAATTTCTTAATTGTCGTTCGACAATATGGTTACGAAACATGTATATAGTTCGCCTTAGATCTTGTTTGATCAATAATGCTACAAAAGTTTTTTTAAATCTGTAATAGAAATGGTTATTTATAGTTTTTTTAAATTAAGATTATAATATATCTAGATTGATTTTTTTGAATATGTTTTATTTTTTAACATTTTTATAAACAGTTTTGTCTAATATATTTTTTATGTTTTATCCAGTGTTTTAGTCTTGTAATTAAAATTTTGTTACTTCACTTTAGAATATATATTGACTTGTTTTTATCTAAATAGAAATAGAAAATAAATAGACAGAATAAATTTGAACTCATGTTTTATGTGAGAATTTTTGTTACAATATAGAAGTCGCTGCGGGAAAATTAACAGACATTTAGTAAAAGATAGTAACGTTGATTGAAAAAGTGTTGACAACTTATTAGGCAATAAGGTATGAAGTGGTAGCAAACCGTTTGTAACGCATGAAAGGAAAGCATAATAAATAGTTGACAATGGTTGGGCAGGCGGGTTTCCAGAAGATGTTTTGGTTCAGCACAAGATTTAATTTAATGAATAATGGAGTGGAAATTTATCTTGATATGTTATAGGAACAATATTTAGATTACTGTTTGTCAAACTTGTTTAATTATCTGAGATTCTCATAATCATTGGTGTTTAATATTTTTATTAAATATTCTTTACGTTTTATTGCTCACTGTAATTTTGTGATCAATTTTTCTTTATAAGTTATTAAACATTTTGATCAATTGTGGATAATTGAGTGAGCTTTAACTTTTATTTTCAGATTAAACTAAAAAGCATTTACATTTTTACATGTGCAAGAAATTACATAATCCACTACAAATTAAATTTCATACAAACTATTTGGTAATCTACGTTACATCTATGACAAGTGATATTTTCTGATGACGTTGATCTGTGTAATGACTTCTTTCTACTAATATGCTCACAAAAGATACTTAATAAAAATACATATATATAGACTAAAAAGTAGTTGGGCCCAAGTTTTTTTTTTTTTTTTTACTTAATATATACATTCTTTACACAGTACAAAAATAACATATACAAAAACTATCAAAATGGTGGATAGTGTAGCCATGTCTCTCCACTTGCCGATGTCCATCCGACCGCATCCTCACCTATTTCCTGCAAAAACATAGAAAGCAACGGGATGAGCACAAAAATGCTCAGTAAGTAAACCCTCTACTCTGCTATCCCCGTGCATCACTCTTTAATTCTTTCCTTACTCTACTCTTTTTCTTCTTTTTCTTTCTCTGTTTCTTACTCTCACTGTTCTTTTCTTTCTTTCTACTTCTCTTTATTCTTCTTTCTTATTCTTTCTATTCTTCCTAACCATGTTGAAATTCATGGCAATGTACATGAATAAAATGCTATGCAATAATGCACAAAAATGTTTTTTCTTTCTTATCTCTTTTCTTTTCTTTTCTTTTCTTTTCTTATTCTTTCTTTTCTTATTCTTTGCTGATCGGACTGGTTGATGTATAATTCAGAACCTTGGCCTGTGAGTGAGTACAGTCCTCATCTACATGCGCTCTTACGGACCATACAAATTCTTCTTTCTTCTTAGGCCACTCAATTAAGGTGACGTGCATGTAGGAATTCTTCTTGTTACAACCCTCATCCACATACACTCTTACGGGTCGTACAATTCTTCTTCTTCTATCCACTCAATTAAGGTGACGTTGTAGTGGGAATTTCTTCTTAACACTCACGGTTCCCCATGACACCAACCTATTCTTTACTTTTCTTTAACATCTTTAATTCTTTAATGCTTATTCTTCCTTTCTTTTTATTCTTAGAGTGTTTATTCTTTCTTTCTTTATTCTTTATTCTTATTCTTTCTTATGTTTCTACAAATACCCAATTATATCCATATGGATGGCACATGTTTAAATTTCTTACTTAAATGCACTTATAATGCAAATGCAATGTTGCCTCAAAGATAGTCATTCTGCACAGGTATTATTCAAGAAGCGCAACTTGATTTATACACATCGGATTGCTACGATTTTTGTGTCATTTTAAAGCTTACAGACAGGGCTATAACTTTTATGTTTTGTGTCTCAACCCAGTTCAATCTCTAAGATACCCAAAAATCACTCAAAGGTCACAGACGTGCCAGGGCAGTTTTCACTAGGCTTTTCATCAAACATATTGCATGCATACTCAATCCGAATTTGGCTACCATTCTATCTCTTTCTCAAGTCAACAATTTTGAGTAAAACTCCAGCAACAACTACTAAACCTGCCAAAAACATACACTCCCAAAAATTCTACTCAACTCTTTCTAACTTCAACCAACTTCAATGAATCATCATACAACCAAAACCACTTCTCATGGCTAAATTATACTCATTAATAATCATCAAACTCCTCAATAATTCCAATTTCATCTCAATTCTCAATCAATCACAACATATGCTATTAAAATAAATCTCACTCACGGAATTCTTAAATTTTAGCTTGAGTTGGATTTTGAGTGGAATTTACTTACCTTTTGCTTGAGTAGTCTCTCCTAAGCTCTTACTCTTGTTGGATTCAAATCTTCTCTTAACCCTAAGCATAAACTTCATAAGAACTCAATTTTACACAAATAAAACATGAATAAAGAGCATGAATCCTTACCTTTTGATGCCTTGAATCAAACCGATGAAAATCTACTCAAAAGCCCTCAAATTCCTTGGAAAAGTGAATGAAAATTTGAGGGAAAAGGAGGAGGAGTGTGGGGTTGATATGAACGAAATAAGGGTTTCAAACCCTTAACATTTTAGTTTATAAACTCACTTTCCCATTTTGCCCTTACTCTTTCTTAGAAATTCCATCTTTGTCCCTTAGAAAGAAATTCCATCTTTGTCCCTTAGTCAATTACCAAAATGCCTTCACTTTTATTGTATTCTCTATGATTTTCTATCTCTTTTCACTCCCCACAAAATCAACTAGTTTTGAGTGAAAAGACTATTTTACCCTTAATGCAAGTTTAGGGCATTTTCTTCATATTCTCTTAAAATAATTCTAACAAAATTTAACTAAGGGCTATACAGCATAATTTAAATCATGTACCTCAATGTTGGGTGTTACAATCTGTCCCAGTGTATAAGATTTTGATTCTCCTTGTTGCAAGTCCCAAATATTTGTCTTTTAATGAGAATTGTGGCAGTTGGAGTTAGGGACTTGAATTCTTCTTTTCAATATTTCAGTTTGTAGAAATGATTAGGTAGTTTTAAAATTTTCATCAAAATTTGTATACCTCTGTTGTCATGTAGAGTAAGCAGGGCAACGACAGTGTTATATATTCCTTGCATATTATATTTTTGGCAAACTGCAATCAGTAGTTGTAATCCCATATGTGTATTACATTCGATGAAGAACAAATGTGTTCCCAATAGTAGCAAAGCTTGTTTATTTTCTGCTTCCGCAAGTGTCTTCAGAATTGAGATTCCCATTGTTGTTATTGTTGGTAGTTTGTGTTGTTGTCTCGAAATGTTTGTTCTTTGTAATATTTGTTTTATGTTTGATTCCTTGTTTAGAGACTTGCACTTGTAAATTGTACGGTAAATGATGGTTTTGAAGCACAAGATTTGTAATAATTGAAACAAAAAATCCATAGTTGGGAATGAGAATACCATGACCTTATGATTAAGCAATTAAGAATAAATAAGTGTGACAAATATGATTTGGTTAAATATGGATTCTAAAAAGTATTTTGGTTTTGTGTATTATAAAATTATTAACAACTAAAGATGCACATGGTTCGCCACAATCATTTGTATGGTTAACCATTATTGTTATAAAACTCCTACGGAATAAATCACTATCCTATTGTTATTAGTTGCATGTTTAACCATTTTGTATAATATCATTTTCTATATGACTAAAAAAATAATGAAATCAATATATTAATGAAATACAATGGTTTTAGTAAAACTTACGTTAACCATATTGCTTTTAAAGCGATGTCATCTTTGTTGGTTGCTTTTATAATGATTCGTTGTAGAATTTCTGATGGTAATTATAATAGACTTGTGGTTTTTTTTTTTTTTTGTTCTTCTGTAAGGATTCATGATGTTTGGTGCTGTTTTTTGGGTGCAAGTATATAGAAATTACGTTGTGGATATTGGTATCTATGGTTTATATAGTTCGTGCGTGGGTAGCAAACAATTTATTTATTTATTTTTTTTTTTTTTTTTTTTTTTTTTATTTCAACTTTTTAGATAATGTTTTGTTAATTATTGATGACACTCAGTGTTGTCATCTAAGTCTGGTTTTTAATAGTTTTGTAAATTAATGATGGTTGTATTAATGATTTAATGTTAAGTATTACTTAAATTTAAATGTAAATGGTCTGCATTCATACAAACTTCTATATAGGTATATTAAGCATTTGATCAATAGTCGAGAATGGAGTAAGATTCATTAGTGTGGTTTACTTATCTCAACTTCAATGAACGTTAACAAACCAATTAATAACTTTTTGGATAAGAGGATTCGAAACGATAGCAAACGTAATAAATATTCCATTACACATTGGTTGGATAGTGAGTAATTGTTCGACAATCGTGCTTCAAACAAATGTTATCGTTTGGCATACTGATTGTGTCTCATCAAAATAAGTGTTTGCTTTTATGATTTCCATTAAAATCGTTTAAATATCTACATAAATAGTATCATTTATTTGATCAACACTTTAACAAAAGGAGTCACATCAATCAAAAAGTAAGTACATTAACCCATAATTAAAACCAAGTTTTAATATCTTGATTTTTAGTAGTAATGTGACATTAAAAATATCATATAATAGTACAATGCACAGATCAACAATAAATAAACATGTTGATCTAATAATAATGATATCTTATTGACACAGTTTTAAACGAAATGGTAATAAATATTTTGTTAAATATCCAGGTCGGAGATGTTGTGATGATGTGATAATATATTAATTAATTTAAAATATTTATATGGTTCAACCAAAGACATGTCTGCAAAAATAATAGCGATTGTACGATTAGGCCATATAATATTCGGGTAGTCTTCTCAACTTGCATGAGTGATTTAATAACATCTGTCTATAATTTATATTAATAATTATAAAGGTGTAATTATTAATCTTAACATCTGGTCAATGATTTCTCTGAATTTATGTTGGTATCATTTTAATATTATGTAAATTATTTATTTAAAATTGTTTGTTTGTTTTTTGAGAATATAAAGTTGCTTTAGAAAAACAAATAAGTGTCTAATAATAAATAAACACGTTGATTGAAAAAATGTTAATAACTATTTGGATAAGAGGATCGAAACGGTAGCAAACGTAATAAATATTTTGTTAAGTATTCAAGTTAGAAACATCATGATGATATTATAATATATTGGTTCGATTGTCAATAATGGTTCGTCAGCCGTGCTCCAAATGCATGTTATCGTTCGGCGTGGGGTTTAATTTGGTTGGTAATAGAATCAAAGTTTTTTTTTGTTATGGGATAGGAACTTTTTTGTATAAATTTTGTTAGTTTATATTATAATGTATTTAGATTGATGTTTGTCAAACACATGTAGACAATCCAATGAGTTTTAATTTCTATTTTTAGAATAAATTAAAAAGTATTTAAATTTTTACAAAAAGAGGTTGTCTTAACATAATTAGATGGGCGATTGGTAACTGTCTTCTCTTCAACCTCAAAAGCGACTTGTCATGATGATATTATAATATATTGGTTGGATAGTGAATAATGGTTCAGCAACTGTGCCCCAAATGAATGTTATTGTTCGACAGGGGATATAATTTGTTTGGTAAAAAAAATGATTTATCTTAAAATATGGTAAATGACTTCTCCGAATATGTCTTCGTATCAATTTAATATTATGTAAGTTATTTATCTAGAATTTAAAATTATTTATTTGTTTTTTGAGAATACAAAAGTTGCTTTGTGAAAACAAATAAGTGTCTAGTAATAAGTAAACACTTTGATTGAAAAAATGTTAATAACTTTTTTGGTAAGAGCATATGAAAAGACGGCAAACGTAATAACTATTTTGTTAAGTATTCAAATTAGAAACGTCATGATGATATTATAATATATTGGTTGGATCGTTAATCATGGTTCGGAAGCCGCGCTCCAAATGAATGTTATCATTCGGCGTGGGATCTAATTTGGTTGGTAATATAATGGAAGTTCTTTTTTAGCTGTGATAGGAGTACTTATTCATAGATTTTGTTAATTTATATTATAATGTATTTAGATTGACGTTTGTCAAACATGTGTAGACAATGCAATGAGTTTTAACTTGTATTTTTAGAACAAATTAAAAAGCATTTAAATTTTTACATGTGTAATAAATCATATAAGGAATGTGCTAAAAATTATATTTCATACATACTATCTGGTAATCTACGTTACATCTTGGACATGTGATACTTTCTGGTGACGTTGATCTATCCCAATGCATATGATGTTGCTTCTGTTTGTCACAAATCCAAAACATTCTTCTTTTAATGAGAATTGTCGCAGTTGGAGTCATGGATTTAAAAAATTCCCTTCAATTTTTCAGTCTGTGGAATTGATTGCTTAGTTTCTCTAATTTCATTAGAATTTTTATACCTTTATTGTTGTGCATAGTGATTAGAGCAACGACGATTTGATACATTGCTTGCTGGTCATCTTGTTTGCAAGCTGCAATGAGTAGTTGTAATCCTCTATTTCTATCATGTTCCATGAAGAATAAATGTGTTCCAAGTAGTAGCGAAGCATGCTTATTATCTGCTTTTGCAAGGATCTTCAAAATGGAAAGACCTACTGTTGTTATTGCTGGTAGTTTGTATCGTTGTTTGAAGATGTTTTTTCTATGTAAGACTTCCTTTATGTTTGTTTGTTCGTTTAGAGATTTGCATCTATAATTTGTAAGGTAAATAATGATTTTCAAATACAAGATCCACAATAATAATAATAATAATAATAATAATAATAATAAAAGGAGTTTTCCAAACAGAAGATCCACAAAAAAAAAAAAAAAAAAAAAAAAAAAAAGTGTAAATAATGGTTTCTAGAGTTGGTAATCATAATATCATTACCTGTAAGATCAAGAAATTAACCGATGAGAATGCAAAATGTCATATTTAACCCCCTTAACATCTAGTCTTTTATACTTATTTGTTGCCTAAATGTACTCATTATTATTCTATTTTGATTTAGGATGCAAATGGAGGCGTTAAATGCAAATGGGAACTAATTAGGTGAATTAAGACAGTTTTGACATTGCTTCGTAATCTGGGCATAACTCTCTCATCCAAGCTCCGATTGAGATGATTAAAAATTTTTTAGAACTCTAAGAAAGAGATCTACAACTTTAATGTTTTGAGTTTGGAGAGATACTCGCTGCATCAAGGTTGTAATCGGGCTTGAAGTTGACGCACCTGCACTGCTGACGTTCTGGAACATTCTGCCTTGTCATGAAATTCAAATAGGCAGTTTATTATTGGAAGTTTTGAAGACCTATTGCACGCAAATTACAGCTGGACACACCACTTTCCTATTTTGTATTAAGACTTTATTTTATTTTCAATTACTCAGATTAGGATAAAGGTTATTTTGGGATTTTAGAATATTTTTAGGAGATTTAGATTTAGTAGAATTAAAATTCGAATTGGATATTTAGAGAGAGAGAGATCATATTAGGGATTACACAAAGACACACATGCCTCTCCCTCTCATCTTCTTGAATTTTTCCTTTGAATTTTCGTAATGGCCATGAGTGGCTGATTTTTATAACTTGGTCGAAGGAAACAAGACCTCGGAATCAATAAACTGTGAGATCAATCTGGTTTTTTTTTTTCTTTAAGTGTTCAATTTATGTTTGAGTATTGGATGCTCTTCTATATATGCATATTTTCATGATTGTTGCGTTTAATTACTAGGAGGCCTACTAGTTTATTAACTGTTGCAATCTACTGCTAAGTTAGATATCAAATCCGTAATTATTTGATCTCTCTAACTTGTGAAGTAATTAGGGTTTAAGAATTTGTTGCGTCAGGAATTATTAAGTCTTAAGAAGAATATTTGACTGAATTAAATGCAACCGCTTGAGTTTGTGTTGTTTAGCTTCATCGATCTCTCTAGGTCTTAAGGCTGCCACTAGATTAAATCTTTAGCGCTTGTCTAAGGTTGTATAGTAGTAAGGTTAATTAGATTGCTTGTTTCTTAATTAATTACAACTAAGGAGAGATAGGAAATAGTTCCAACGGTGAATATTCAAGGTATGAATTGATTTATTTTTGTATCGATGATCAGTTGTAAGATTCTGATGGTGGATGTTGACTTAGACCAAGTTTCGTTATTTGATTGATTTCGATAGTTTAAATTGAATTGTTGTTCCTGAAATTATTTTTGTTTTACTCAAAACCCCCAGCCTTGTTCACGTAACATTAAACTCGGCTAGACACTCTTCGTGGGAACGATCCCTACGTGTATTTTTTAGGGTTTTAATTCTGGGTGCCTACGACAACACACCATTAACAATTAAAAACTGTATTAGAAAATTTTTAAGAACTAAAGACACAAGTGATTCGGCATAATCGGTTTCAATTATTGGAAGTTGAAATACGGTTTTTTGTATGACTAAGGAAATAATGAAATGAACAGATTAATGAAATGTGATGATATTAGTAAAACTTACGTCAACCATATTGCTTGAAGGGTGGTGTTGTTATTCTGAGTTGCTTTTGCAGTGATTCATTGCACAATTTGATATGGTAATTGTAATAGATTTGTGAGTTGTGTTTTCGTTCTTTTGTAAGGAATCATGATGTTTTGGCAGCGTTGTTGTTGTTGTAAGTATATGAAATTTATGATGTTATTACGGTCTTAGTGGTTTATATAATTTTTGTGTGGGTACTGGGTAGTGAACTGTTTTCTGTGTGTTTGGATTTGGTAGATAATATCATGTTAATTATTAATTTTGAATATGTTTTATATTTTAACATTTTTATAAACAGTTTTGCCTAATATTGTTATTAAATGTCTATTAAAATATTAAATATTGTTTATGTTTTTTCTAGTATATTAGTCTTCTAATTAAAATTTTGTTACTTCACATCAGAATATATATTGACTTGTTTTATCTAAATAGAAATAGAAAATAAACAGACGGAATAAATTTGAATTCATGTTTTATGTGAGAATTTTTGTTACAATATAATAGTTGCTCGGGGAAAATTAACAGAGATTTAATAAAAGATAGACACGTTGTTTGAAAAAGTGTTGGCAACTTATTGGGCGATGAGACACGAAACGGTAGCAAATCGTTTGCAACGCATGAAAGGAAAGTGTGATCAATAGTTTTTGTAAATTAATGATGGTATTTCTATTTTGTTGAACATTAATTATTTGGTTTTGTTATGTATATCAGAGTTGTTTCATTGTTGTTTCTATCGAGAAAAATTGATTATTGTATTCAGTGATTATAGAATTTTTTGGCCATAATCATTTAAACGGTTTGCATTCATCTATATCTCGACGCAAGTATATTAAGTATTTGATACATTCGATTAGTATGAATCTTTTTAAATTTATATAGATTAATGTATTGATTGATATTTTATGCACTGCACATGCATTATGTGGATATCTTATGCAGGTGTGTTGATGCTCTGAAATTTCTATGAGATAATTGGACAACTGGTTAAATGAAAGAGGGTGCCTCTGCTGTAAGAAGATGGGAGGAGTTGGACACTAACATATTGGTGAAAATCTTCATTGGTGAAAATCTTCCTGTCTTTTGATGTCTGCCAGTTGACTTCAAGGATTGCTCACGTTTGTAATTCATGGCGTTCAACTTGTTGTGATCCTTTGCTTTGGATGATTTGTCAATGTTGAGATCAAATTTCATCAAAATCTCATTAGAGCTATATGTTTATATGGATGAGTGTTTTGATAAGACATTGACTCGTTTATTGATGATTTCGTTGAATCTCAGTCGGGGATACATAAGAACCTTGATTTTTCACTAAATTTGTATGTAGGGGTCGAACAATTCATTTATATTGCCGAAAGGTAATTTTTTTTATTCTCGCTGTTTATTGATTGAGAGTTTTCGATTGCCTTTGGTACTAGTGATCATCATCTTTAATTTTTTATTTTTTATTTTTTATTTTTTTGGATAGTGAACTAGGAAGTAATCTACCATATATTGTTGTCTGCAGATGCCCATGGTTGAGGCGCCTTGTTACGCCAGCTTGGAACAGAATAAAAAAGGATGTAATCTGCAAGACCATTCATACATGGAGATGTCTTGAATCTCTGACAATGCCCAGTATAGCAAATCTCCCTTATCTTATAAAGGAAATAGCCCTAAATTGCAAGAGCTTCAATGAACTCAAGGTCATGGGTCCTTTTGATGTTCTCTTTGCTTCTACGATAGCTAGATTTCTTCCAAATTTGAAGGTTTTGAGCTTGAAATGTTTAATGATAGTTAAGGATGCTCTATTGCTTATACTGGATGACGTACCAAACCTGGAAGTCCTCAACATATCACATTGTATTCTTGTAGAAGGTCCACTGCTTCCTCCACCGATGCCCAAAAAAATTATTAAGTTAGATAAAATTATGTTGTAGAAAGTTGCTCGATTACGTGAGTTCTTAACATGTACTGAGCCCTCGTGCATCATGTGCTAGCATACCCGAAGTGATGAAGGCTTTCTGAGGTGGTACAAGTATGAGGAAGGCCTATGGAAAATGGATGAGACGAAGTCTCTTGCTCTTTGATTAGAACAATGTAGAGACTGTAATTTAGTGGTCAGAAACTATAGCCTATGTACTCTTCTTTACATGTTGTTTTGCTTGTATATAATATCTACATAATATGTTCTTGAATAGGCATATATAGAATCAGTCTGTTGGGTTTTAGGTTGTCATCCTTCTAACACTATTGTCTTAGTTCGTCATCATTGTAATACTTGCTTGATGATCTTCTCCCATTAGAAAAGCATTATATGTTTGCATGATTTTGTACATATGGTCAAATTTCACTTCCTATTGCTTCAAGTTGATCTTCTGTTGTTGATTAATACACAATCAAGTGTTTTATCTATCATTTACGCTGTTAGAATTAAATTATAAGGATTTCTCTATTTTTAATTTATTATATTTATATATTTACATTTTTTCCACTTTGAATTGGAAATACTGTTTCCGATTCATGTTATTTTATGTAGGGAATTGTTATTGCTTATGTTATTGAATTTGAAATTCTATTGGTTCTGTAAACGTTAGTGTCAAATTCATTTGTATTGTGAGATTAAGTATTTGATTGTGAGATTTTGAAGGAATATTTGATTTTCCTTCCTTTATAGTTTTATATTAAGTCACATTGATATTGCTTGGCTGAAATGGTAATATTAAAGTTTTACAGTGCGCTGTCGTTTTGGCTTTGTAAAATTCGTAAGTAATGAAAAACGTTGTCATTTAAAATGTTGTTAGTATTTAATTACTTGAAGAAAATTTTGGGATTTAGGGTTTTCTTAGTCAGTTTCAGCATTAAGAGCATTTGTCCCAGTTTGTCTGTCACATTTACCACATCCGTCTTTTATCGTTGACTGAAATTGAGATAAGTAAGTACATTTTCTTGAGTTACAATGACAATGTCATTTTTTATATTACATTGGTCTAATTAATTTGTCATCAATTTTAACTTTGATTAAAGTGCATGTTATTCTTACATAGTTCCAAGATTTGTTATTATTGTTATGAGATGTTGTTCTTAGATAGTTGTGCTGATAATTTATTGTATTCACGTTGTTTATTTGTTTCTTTGGGAGTTGTGTTGCATATTATTTTGTCGGTCTTTTTATTGCTGAAATTGATATGTTTTTTATTATGATTTGGCTTGTTTTGCTCAGGTTGTTTATCTGTTGTTCTGGTAGTCGTGTTGCATATTATCTCGTCAATAAATCTACTACTGAAGTTGGTGTTTTTCTCATTATGATTTTGTTTATTATCTTATTGTGTTTAGTATATATTGTAATACTGTCATTGTTTTATGAATCCATGTTATGAAATGCCAGTGGTATATTCGGTTGTTATGTTTAGTATATATTGTAATACTGTCGTTTGTTTTGATTGTAGTAATGGCTCCAACAAACTTGATGAAATTTATTCGAAGACTTGATTCTGAAGTAGTGTATAAAGTAGCATCAAGCAGTGATTCCAAGTTAGAATTGTTAACGCTTGTATAGACTTCTGTTTTACCTACATCAGTTGATAATCATATTTTACACTATGATTTTGCATTGAATTTTGATAGGATTTAGGATACTTTTCATTCAATTTGGGCCATAATTGCTACCTAATTCTATTAATTTGTCTTTGTAGGCCTAAACGATGATTTTAAGCATAAATGACAGTTTTGAGCGTAAATTGTATAACTTGAGCTTGGAAACTCGGAATGACCTGAATTAAGAAGCTTTGGAAATTTAAGAAGAAGATCTACAACTTTCATGTTTTGGGTGTTTCCTAATTCTGACTGGACAATGGTGAAAACTTGGCTTGAAGTCGTGAAAAGTACGCTGGGAACTGAAGAAAAAATGTCTTTGGACGTACTTCAGTATTTTTGCCATAACTTGAGCTGTAGGCCTTTTATTGTGCTGATTCTTGAACTACTGGAAATATAATTTAAAGGGCTACAATTCATATGTTTAACACTTTTCCAGATTCAGAATCTATCATGCTCATTTTTGGCCCGAAAGTCTTCATCGCGGCGAAACCTGCGTTAGATTTAAAAATAAAACGACGCGTTTTGGCTTGCTAGGGCTTCGTC
Organism: Pistacia vera; assembly: GCF_008641045.1. Classification (NCBI taxonomy): domain Eukaryota; kingdom Viridiplantae; phylum Streptophyta; class Magnoliopsida; order Sapindales; family Anacardiaceae; genus Pistacia; species Pistacia vera. The sequence goes on along the minus strand of NW_022195228.1, from coordinate 65,505 downwards.
CTTAAGTGAGAGAGGTATAAATTAGAGCGAAAAGGAAGAGAAAAGGGGTCTTGGTTCGTCATTTGGGAGGCAGCTCATGGAAGGAGAAGATTATTGAAGATTTGGGCTTCAAATTAGAGAAGATTTCTCCATCTTTTGCTTGTTTTTCAATGATGAATCTTGATTCAGTTTGTTTTTGTTGTTTTATTTCGTTTTTGAGTATGAACTGAGTTGTTTAGCTAGGGTTTGATGTAATCTTGATACAATGATTCAAATTTATATGGATTGAATTACTTTGAGTTTTAATTTCATGATTGAGTGTTTATCTCTTTGCTTAATGTCTTTTGGATGCTTGATCACCATTCAAATGTGTGTTGTTCACAATGAGACTGAGAAGTGATTTGTGATTGTGCCTCTTGGGATAAATACCGTAGATTAAGCAAACGCTAGAGATAGGTTTAGCGATCTATGAAATCTAGATAGAATTCCATAAAGCTTAAAAGACTTTGAACTATTAATCTTCAATTTGTTGGGTGCGGAAGCTTAATAGGGATAAGTAGGGAAATGTAGCCTGAGAAGGTATGTTTTACAACTTAGGGAATTTGATTTTCAATCAAGGAATTAGAACTTGGGTAATAGATTCTATGATTTGGGTTAGCGTATCTAGGTGAAATCAACACCCAAGCATTTTTTTTAGCATTGTTAAATTAGTTAAGTTGTTGGGTTTTGCTTTAATTTCATTATCATTCATTTATATTTTGTTAATTTGTATTTAGTTGTTAATTTTCCATCAATCCAATTTATTGTTGCTTTAATTAGGACTTAAACTAGGAAAATCGGTACTTAGTAACACTATCCTCGTGGGAACGATACTCACTCATCACTCTATTACTTGTGCGATTAGTATACTTGCTACATATTGCATGTTGTAGGAAACACACATCATCAGTCTCCAATCCTGTGAAACCTGATTCTGGTTCTTGCCATGTTAAATTGACTGAAGAAGAAGATAATCAGTCAGAAGAAATTCCATTACGTTAATTGGTGAAACAGCAAAAAACTTTTCAGCAACAGGGTCCAAATACAAATGCTGAACGAAAATGGAAAAATCATTGTAAAGAAGATCTAGACATCAAAACTTTCGGTCTAGGGAAAGAGGTAATGTTTTTTCACTATATCATGTGAATATATACTTATGGCATGATAATGTTAAGATGATTTCATTGTTTTTGAAATAGGCTTATGAAGGTTTCTTAGAAATTGGAGAACGTTGGCTTGTTTCAGAAGATGTGGTCGCAGATTTGACAAAACAAAATGAAGATGTGATTGCCAAGGTTCGGAGATTGAAAGAACAGTTGAAAATATCAAAGGATGCATTTGAAAAGGTCAAAACCAAATTGAAACACTGTCAAGAATCATTTAGAAATGCTGAAGAGTCTTTTGCAAATGAGCGGCAACAAAAGGAAGTCTTTAAAAAGAAAAGTTATGAATTGTCTAAAGAAAATAATAAGATTAAATCTTTAATTACACAAGCTGAGAAAGATAAAGAAGAGGCTTATGATTCGGTGTCAGAAATGTTTTTGGCCACTAGAAAAGCTTGTGTCAAAGAATTTAAGCATAGATTCCCAAATGAAGATTCTAGTTTTTTAGAGACAATTGTGTTGAAAAATGAGGAGATGCCATCTAATTTTGATTATATTGATTGCAGTGTTGTTGTACTTTTCTCTAGTCCACTTAATAGCACTTCTGTAAATATTTAAACCATTTGTTAAGCATTTTCACAATATTTTGTCAAAATTTGGCTCACAAGTGTTTATAATTGTGTTATTATCATGGACGTGGATGTATTTAGTTGATGCTAATTTTTGTGTACGTGAAGCAAAATCTCCAGTTTATGTAATGTTATTTCTGTAAATATTTAAACTGTTTAATTGTAATATTAATGTTAAATATCTTGATGATGCCTATCACGTGATAGTTTATAGTTCAATTGCATGTGTAAAAAATATGTATTTATAACAGATAATACATTCAATGTAGTGTTCATCATATTTGGCAATAATAATATAAACCATATAAATATCTTTGCATCAAGTAAATTATATTACTGTATTTATTTAAACATTTAACGTGACCTTTTCATATTCATATAAATATGTTTAATTTTTCACATCAATCTCTCACAAACAATGTCTTATATTATATACAATGTATCAATCCTTTCTGTTATAAACAATTATTTATATAATATAGAACATATTAATCCCTATAGTTAAAGACATCTTTTAAAACAATATTTGTCAATGTCTCTGCCAGTTCATCTTCTTGCAGGGCTAGCAGAATCTTGATACCTTGTCTTGAAGTTACTTTTGATAGTGCCACATACAATTGACCATGTGTAAAAACTTGATGTTTCATATACAATCCTACTGTTTTGAGTGATTGACTCTGGCTTTTGTTTATTGTCATACAGAAGCTAACTATCACAGGCAACTATCTTCTCTTCAACCTGAAAGGCCACTTCATATCTGCATTTGACATTATTATTTTGGGAATTGTGACAATATCCCCAATGTTTGACCCAGTGATAATCATTACTTGTATGGACCACTTTCCTAATTGGGTTATGATCAATCTGGTTCCATTGCAAAGACCATCGGATTGATTCAAATTATGCAGCAACATAATTAGTATGCCAATTTTCAAATGCAATCCATGTTTGGACATGCCAGAGCACATAAGAGAATTAAGAAATTCGGTGGGATAGAGAATGTCATCATTGTTTGAGATACATGCTGCTTTGCAAGTGCTGTCTAAGCTTAAATACGTCTTTCCATCTGTTGGCAGACTCTGGGTGATATAGTCGTTCATTCTATGTATTGTTTCATTTTTGGGTGTCAATATTGCTCTCTCTCTCTCTCTCTCTCTCTCTCTCTCTCTCTCTCTCTCTCTCTCTCTCATATAATCAATATTATTTATCTGAGTAGATAAATCTGGAAAAAATCATTCATAATCGTTTCTTTGTGCCTGGTATGTTGATCAATTTTCAAGTCTTTAGGTATTTGGATGTAACTTTCATCTTCTGCAACGTCCCTTTCTTCTCCGATATTAAGTAACCATTTGTCAAAAGTCTTCAAGTTATCCAATTCTGTTGGGTTCACCAAGTTTGTCTTCAACCTCATGTTCTTTGTAAGTGTCAACACTGTTACATGCTTCCAAAGGGAAGATGACTATAAACAGGCTTGTATTATGTCATATTTTTTCCCTTTTGGTATAACTGGTAGAATCTGTCTGAAATCACCACCCAAGCAACGGTGAGGCCTCTAAATATTCTATATGCATTTGATTCATCTTTTTCAAACAAAATATCTTTCAGAGTTCTGTCAAGAGCTTTAAAGCAATACCTATTTGCCATGGGTGCTTCATCCCAAATGATCAAAGCTATTTGTGCAAGTAGTTTTGCCAATTGTGTCCCTTTTTTGACATCACATGTACTTTCCTCAGTGATATCTAAAGGAAATCGAAAACATGAATGTGTTATTCTTCCATCGGATAGCAATAATGCAGCAATTCCTGATGTAGCTACAGCCAGTACAATTTTACCCTTGGATCTTAATTTGGCCATGATTGTTAACCATATGAAGGTTTTGCCTGTTCCACCATGTCCGTAAACAAAAAATGGTGTTCCACTTTGATTGTTGACAGAATCAAGGATCAATTCGTATACGCGTCTCTAGCATTTGTTGAGACCCTTGTATAAATCATTGTGCACTGTTTTCATGTTGTCAATATCATAATCTAATTCTTCAACAATTAATCTATTATGTGAATTCTCAAAACCGGAATAGTCCAGAATAGGCATTCTAGGGAAATCAGCCAAGGATTTTCCTCCATTTTTCATGAGCTCTTCAATCTCGAACAATGCATGATTGTGAACCTATTCCTCAGTGCATCTCAATTCTATCATCCACATTTTCTGTTTAAGAATGTAGGGAATGTCTTTAGATAGGCGTTCTGCATTTGCTCTCCATAAGTCTCTTGGACTCACCACTTCATTATATACAAGAATAGTTACAAAGAGTTGTCTTAACTGTCTTTCGGTAGCCCACATTGATGCTTCATCCAAGTAATCATTCCACTCTTTATCATCATCGAGCAATTCTAATGCATAACATGCATCTTTGAATGTAGATATTTCTCCGTTGATAGTTCGAATATCTTCAAATGATGTTGCTCCTCTTACTAAGTTCAGAAGCATTAGCAAATAATATTTCTCACCACTACCTGGGAATGCAAAATACACCCTGCCAATACACATTGATTTTTGTTGTGGGGACCATTGTCTTTCTGTATCCTTCCAAACCCATTCACTCAGAAAATCAGGATAAATCAATGATCTTGCAGAATGGTATCGTTGATTACACTTCATCCAGTCAGTCAATTTGCATAACAACCTTGCTTTCCAAAAGTTGAACCAAAATAAAAAATAACTGTTTGTTCGTTCTCTAAATGGAATGGCAGTCTTTCAATAGCTGGTTCTCTGTAATACATGTCAAAGTTAAATATCCTCCAACAAGCTTCCATAGAAGAGATATATCTATAATGTTTTTTATTCAATTACTTAATATCATATTTATAACAAATATCAACAAACAATATAAAAACATTATATTTGATGTATTTTGTACATACCTGTAGTCCATATATGCCTTTATTTCGTCTTTGTCCTGTAAAATCTCGCATTGATTTTTCTGTTGACCATTGTTTTCAATTTCCATAGAAACTTTTGTTCTGTTCGGCCCTTTGTTGACATACTTGAATAGATACTTGATTGATCTATGTTTATTACCTATCTTAATATTTATGTGAGCATCAAACTTAACCAAAAGATTCTTATTATAAGAAATAACAAAACAGTTATCCAATTTGATACCCTTTTTCTCAACAAATGCTCTATTATTCCATCTTCCATACATTGGGTATCTGTTGTCATCCATAGATGTTTCATTGACAAATTTCTTTGGAAAATGTTTTTTACATCTTCCTTTCTCCATACATGGTGAATTCTTGTTAACATCACCGCACAGATTGTGGATCATGTGATTCTCGACAGCTGCAAATACAACACCATCAGTTTCCTTATTTGAAACTTCAGCAGAAACTATTTCATCTATTTTGAATGCCGAAGGATTCTTATATTGGGAATGTAGAGAAACCAATATATGAGCATGTAGGAGGCCTCTCTTTTGGAACTTGATAGTGTAGATAACTGACAGAAACAATTATAACGTGTTCAGCAATAGTTGGTATAACATAATTTCATATCATAAATTATCAATGAACTACAATTTCTAAAGAAAGTAGAAATATTATTCGTTGGAATACTCACTTGCCACTGTTTCACCAAAATATTCACCTTTTTTTATCTCTCGCATTAGCTCAAGCAATTTGATCTCAAAAACTCTGCAAACTGCAGTTATTCTACTTTCTTGATCACATTGTCCAATACAATTCTGTAGATATTGTATCTCCGGCCACTTGGGATTACAGGTGAATGTTAGAAAAATATCTGGATATCCATAATATCTACAAATCGCCATTGCATCTTGATAATTCTGAACACGATATCGGGGATTGCCAGTGTGAGATGAAGGGAGCAACATAGATTTCCCTAGATGCTGTGCATTAACATCATCCTTTGAAATGGCATCCATCAACCCGATGTACAAATCACTCCTCAATTTTTTCTCATTGTTTCTAATCCAACGAAATCTTTCCTAACAAAAGTCTTTATGGTTAATGTCAATTCTATATCAATCTTCACCATATGGGAATAATATTGGATAACTTAATGCCATAAAACTTAGATGCAAGTTAGAAATTCTTTGAAGACCCTTTTTCGAATGATGAACAGTGACATCTTTTCCAATTTCTAAAATTCCAATATCACCAACAATTAAACCCACAATTTCACATGTAGTTGGCAAATTGCATTGTCTTCCATCCTTTTCCCTATTCATTTTTGACCGCAAATGTACATCTCTAATATCATTCCAATGGATATGGTTCTTGACAGAACGAAAACTTTTAAGCAATTCATTGTTCGCATCAAACATCAATTGCAATTCCTATACTAATTTTTTTTCAATAGTATCATCTTCTTTATTATCTCGTTTATAATTTAATCTATGACTGGTTTCATACTCTATGTCATAAATATAAAGCTGTGCAAACTGAGGTTTCCTTCCTTCAGGTGGAAGTAATAATCCTATTCGGTGGTAATTTTGTCTGCAGAGTTTGAAAAAATATGGACCACCCCCTTAGTTAATCTCATAGTCAACATGCCCTCCCATTGATGTAAATGAAAACAATGAATTGTATATTCTTATTTTTCTCCTGAAACTAATCCCTTTGTTACCACTGGACACATCCAATACACCTTTTAATGGTTCTGGTGATTCTTTCAATAACAGCAACTGAACTTTGCCATCCATACAACATAATGAAAACAAAGGGATGGATGGGTCTTGGTTCTTAACAGTTCGTTCTTCATACCATATGACTGATCCACAATGAATGCGCTTGTAGGATGGTTCACCAAAGTTCGAGGACTCTTTTTCCATTGTGCAAAGAAATAACATGCTATTTTTGGAAAGTAATTGACTTATTCTGTTAATTTAGAAACTCATAATGACATTTTTTACTAAGTTTAATATTTGAGTTAACATTTAAATATGTCTAACTAACAATGTGACACTTGTTACCTCTTTCTGTCGAGCGAGATTCGAACCTCTATTTGTCTTTGATAAAGATTTATTTTGTTTTTTCAATGTCTGACCTCAAAATGAAAATAATAAAAAAAGATCATCACAATTTTCAACAACACTTGCAATGTCAAAATTGTTCGGCAAAGTTCTGCACCTTTATTTTTACAAAGTAATGAAATAACATTATGTTTTTAAGATATAACAAACTAAGTGTTTAAACGTATGTTGTCAGATTCAGGGCTCATGATTGTATTGTTCTGCATTAGTAATTGGAATATAAGAGTCAGGCTTTACACACGGAGAAGCACCTGGAAAACATAGATTTAGTTAGTCAATTTAAGTTATCATAATCTAAAAATTATAGGTAGCCACTAATATAATATTTTTTACCTCTCTTCCTTTTTAATACGAACATTCTCTCTGTTATATTTTCCTCACGTATCTCATTTACATTTACAAAAGCATTTGAAGAACTTGTAGAACCCTTCTTTATGTTTGATACACATTTTTTATGTTCTTTAGATCTCTCATTTGAATTTAAAAATAATAATAACAGAATTAATACTATACCATGCAACAAATTATATAATTGAAAAGCTTAACCAAAAGGCAAAAACAGTAATTGAATATCTCATTTATATTTGTAGAAGCATTTAAAGAAATTATTGGATCTTTCTTTGTCTTCGATACACAAGTTTTATGATTGAGACTATGTTACATAACAAATTATATCATTAAAGAAAACAAAAACTGATTTACTCAACCATGTAATATACAAAATATTTGTATGACTATAACAAAATAAATGAGGTAGTTACTTTTGTTGGATACTTTATGATGGATCATTTTGCTGTGAAATTCATACGTCAAAACACCAATTTATGGTTCATGAATAACTAAAAGAACAAAGATATAGACTGAACTCGTTTACTCTTTACGTAATAATTATATGAAGTTCTAATATTAAATATACCTTTTTTACTTTTTGGAGATTGACTTTCTGACTTGCTTTGGAAATCTAGGCCTTTTTTTGTTCCATATAAACATTCTCAATTTTCTATTCTCCTTTCATTCTTTTGTTCTGAAATCAACGATACTTATTTGTCCAGAATCATAGGCCAATTTATAGTTTTCAATCACTTGCAAATATAATTCCTGAATGTATGACTATATAGTTGCTACATCTTCATCCGTAAGAACCATTTTATAATCTTGCACTTGACCAAAACAAAAAATATATTGTGTTAATTGCATTCTTTTTTTCACCTCTGTCAAGTTCATATTTTTTTAATTGTATGTAAAAATTGATAACAAATGATTTACTACAGTTTTTTTATGTAAATTTATGGATGGACAACTATTTTATTAAAACTTTATAGCATAGAATATTATGATCTTGCAGCAAGATTTGAATCGAAACAGAGCTTCATCTGTTACAGCCACACTTTAAGATGGCTCGGCAATAAAGAGATTTCCAAACAAAGGAAACATTTATTATTACAAATATGAATAAGTTGTTGGTTCGACAATGGTCTATCAAAAGTACATCATCCATTTGTTGGTTTGACAACTGAGAATATGTTCGACTCTGACATTAAACGAAAAACATACCTGCATTTATTACAATTATACTTATATTATGGTGTTCTTCTTAACTCGTCACAATTCTACAAGCCCATTATATACAAATAAATGGTTCATCAATTAAATTTTGATCTTATGGAAATCTTAATTGATTACAATTCTAATGAAAAATTATGATTAATCATGAAATTTGAGTTTGTTCTTTAATGGTTTTCCAAGAATTTATATAAATATTTTCACAAATTAGGATTGTCAAATTCACTTGCATAAAAACTTGAGTTATTTGAATCTGATATCACAATCAATATTCAATTTAACAATTGTAAAAAATAGTTCACAGAAAGAATATATTCATTACCTTTAATAGGAACCACATTGTAACTATAAGGAGCAATCGTTTCATCCAATTGTATATATCTACGTTAACGAACAATAAAATAAAGATGTAAGAGAAATAAAATTGTAAGAAGGATGTAAATATTATTATGCATAAATTATTTATGAAACAAAAGCAGTATGATATAAAGAAAAAAGAAAATGTAAACCTTAAAGTAGATCAAACACACCATACATAAAATAATACCAGTCTAACGTTCAGATGAATATCTCTCTCTCTCTCTCTCTCTCTCTCTATATATATATATATATATATATATATATATATATATAGCAATGTTATTAATTTCAATAACCAGTCAAACACAATATTCTATAACATTTACAATGTATGAGTCTGTTGAAATTCACATAACTATTTATATATGTATTTATAAATGCCTCATATTATACCTCATAATTTATTTATAGGATCAGATTCATCTCACTTGTAGTTTATTAAGAGCAATAAATTAATGAGCAAATTAAATTTTACAAAATAGATCATTGGGAAATTAATAGTTCGATATATCTTTATATTTTGAAATCTTTATGTATTTTTTTTTAAACAATAATGAAACCATGAAGTTCATAATTAATTATATTTTTATCAGGTATAATTATATTCGGAGTTGGACATCTTCGGCTTGGTTAAAACATCACCGTTTAAAATGTTCATTGTCTTTAAAAGCAAATTAGGGATTAAGGCCATTTTATCGTTGACTTTGTAATCACAGCTGCACTTCAAAATTGATTGTTTTTATCAACTCATATTATTGTTCAACTTTGTTTTTACTTGCATCAACCAACAATTTGTAGGTAATTTTAGTCTTTCCTATTGGGTTTTATCTATATCTCATTTTCCTGTCTGACAGTGTCACACATAGAAATTCCTAGTACAGTTACCTATACCGATCTTTTGCAATTTCAAAAACATTACAATATCGCCAACGATTTTGATTTATTACCATGCAATGGTTTTAAATCTTTTATAAATTTGGGGACCCCTCCTGGGCTTTTCACCTTTTTTGAAATTTTTCTCCAGTGTGGTCTTATGCCTACTTTCTCTTTGTTTGTGGAAGAAGTCATGATTTTTTATAACGTTGCACCCACTCAGCTCCATCCCAATGCCTGGAGATTAATTTTGGGTTTTGAAAGTCTGTGTTTAATGCATGATATTCTACCGATGTTTTATATTTTTAGCTACTTCTATGTATTGAAAAAGAGGCCGAATAGTCCATTTTATTTTATTGAGGTAGAAAAGGTCGAGTACTGTTAACTAGATTATCAAATAAAGTGCAAGGATGGAGTGATAGATATTTTCTGTTGGGTTGCAAAAAAGGTTGGGGTGGACTACCCACACGATGGACAAAAGCTACAATCCCCCACCAGAATCTCGGTAAAATATATGTGAAGGAACCTGGCATCTAGAAATTGGAGAAGTTTATTCAAAATCAACAAACATTCGATGTTTTCGATATGTTGGAGAAATACTCCATTTTTCAATTCAAAAGATGTAACAATTGCTGTAATCTAGTACAATGCATGCATAATAACAATAGAAAATGGGCCCAAAACTTTTCTTTTTATTATAAGTAATACGTCTTTTATACACAAAGAGCATCATTTACAAAAAAAAAAAAAAACCATTTTAAAAGACAAAAACAGGGGAAACAGTGTAGCTATTGCTCCTCGCTTGCCGACGCCCCTTCGACTGCATCATCACCTAGATCCTGCATCCACAAAGGAAAATAACGGGGTGAGCACAAAATAATGCTCAGTAAGTAAAACCCTCTATCTGTTTATCCCCGTATGTATTTCTCTTAATTCTTTCCTCACATTTTCTGTTGTTTCCTACTAAACGTCATGACCTCATCTTACCGGAGGCACGGCCGGATGGCGTTCACACAGCACCATCTCACTCTTCATGACTGTCGGGTGGAGTTCACACAGCACCAACCCGTTCTTAGTGACTACCGAGTGGGGATCACGAAGCACCTACCCGGTTTTCGTAACTATCAGGTGGAGACCACAAAGCACCTACCCGTTCCTTATGACTTTCGGGTGACGATCACAAAGCACTAACCCGTTCCTAATCACTGTCGGGTGATGATCACAAAGCATCAACCCACTTCTAATAAATGTCGGGTGATGATCACAAAGCATCAACCCCTTTCTAATAACTAACCGGGTGATGATCACAAAGCATCCACCCGTTTCTACTACCTATCGGGTGATGATCACAAAGCATCAACCCATTTCTAATGGCTAGTCGGGTGATGATCACAAAGCATCAACCCGATTCTCATAACTGTCGGGTGATGATCACAAAGCATCCACCCATCTCTAATACTCTTCTCATTCACTCTATTCTAGCACTTCTCATTCTCTCTACCCTTAGAGTAGTTGCATCCACAAAGTTCTCTACTCATAGAGCAAGTGCATACACAAAGTTTCCTACTCTTTCTTAGGTCACTTCTCAATGCACAATTAATGCCTATGGATGGTTCATCTCCACTAATGCACTTATGAAATGCCAACATGCAATGTTGCAAGAATTAAGGTTCACTACTCATACTCAAACCTCTATTAGGCATTTCATCAAACAACTCAAGTGCATAATAAAACTCTACTATAACAATAATTCTAAGTCTTTCTCTAACCATCCAAAATGGGGAGAAACCCCCTCACATAGCCATAAATCCTGCCAAAGAAAGACACTTCCAAAAAGGATTCCTCAATATCCTTCAATTCCATCTCAAACTACCTTTCCAACCCACATCTCACTTCTTATATTTGAAATGTATAAACAATCACAAAGCACTAGAAATCTCCATTTAAGACTCAATAACATGGCATATAACATGTATACAACATACATACATAATTGCTATCAAAACCCTAATCAAGAAAATTCTCAAATCTCAACTTGGGTTGGGATTTACTTACCTTGTTATGGAGAGATTTCACTAGCTCTTCCTTTCACTTGGTTTGCTTGACTTTTTCTCTACTCTTAAACAAATGAACAAAAACCCTCAATAATCAAATATATTCAAAAACTCACAAAGCTTCACAACCAAAGCAAGAATCCTTACCTTAGGATGCCTTAGATTGATTTTCTATCCCAAATCACTCCAAAAGCCCTTCAAAACTCCTTGATCAAAAGAAAGAGAAATTGAGAGGAAGTAAGAGAGGAGAGTGGCGATGAAGAAGAAGAATGAAGGGTTTGCAATGACTTAATTCCTTTTAATGAAATTTATACACAAGCATTCCCATTTTGCCCTTACTCTTCTGTGGGAATTCTATTTATATCTTTTGATTCATTACAAACACACCCCCATAACAACGTATTCTTCATGAAAATTCCTTACATTTTACTCCCCACTTTTCCTGCTAATTAGGGGTAGATTGGTCAAATTGCCCTTAGGGAAGAAAATATCTAAAACTTAACAAACAATTTGGTCGGCATGTCGCCGCGACGAGGAAACTTCTGTCGCCATGGCGAAACTGTCCAGCAGCTTCCCCGTGGCTTCAACACCTCTTCGTCGCGGCGAAGATTCTTCTTCGCCTCGGCGAAGACTGAAACACTAAACTTCTTCTATTTTCAACCAATATCAAGGCAAGTGTTCAACATATCACTCAAAGGCCAACCCAACAATAATGAATCAACTCAAAAAGAGCAAAAGAAGAAGCATTAACTACGTACCTCAAGTGGGGCGTTACAAAAGAGGTATTGCAATTTTTTATATAATCACTTTTCATTTATTTATTAACTGATTCTCATGTAACTTTTTTTTGCACTGATTTTAGTGGATATCGACATTGAATCTCCAAATTGATGGGCGTTATTTATGTGGTACCATCTATATTTGAAAATGAAGATAAAGATGAAGATATAAAAGAGCTACCACTGATCAGACGAACCAAGCGTAAAAAGGTGTGTGATGAGGAAGTTCAAGTTTCAGCCCTTCCCAACAAGTTAAAAACAATGTCTAAAAAAGATCTTGAAGAACTTACATCAGAAGAGGTGAATTCTATGATTTGAAATTGATGAATTTGATTTACTTTTAATTTATTAAAAAAATTTATATTATTGTTGTTGTTGTTGACATGTTTGTGGCACAAAGAGTTATGGCTTATTTGGAAATCAGAAGGTGATGGCTAGCCTCTGATAAGATCATTGAAGATTTGGAAAGAAACAAAAAAAGATTTGTTGTTCAGAGGGGCAAAATCACAAAGGAAATAATGGATTTAGAGAAACAGATGGCAGAAGCTATAAATGAATTGGAGTTTCATAGGAAGAAATTATCAGTGATTGAACAATCGGTTCAAATGCAAAGTTAGAAAACGAAGTTCTTGAAAGAAAGGAGAAAGAATTGTTGGATTAGAACAGCAAGCTGAAATCTAGCCTTGTTGTAGTTGAAAAGGAAAGAGATAGAGCTTCTGATATTGTCTCACGCATGTTCTTGAACACTCAAGAAGTATGTTGTGATACATTTAAGTCTAGATTTCCTGATGAAGATTTCAGTTTCTTAGAGAATTTGGTTCTGCAAGAGGAAGAGACAAATCTGGTAAAAGAGGATTGAAATGCAGACGTTTGTGGTAACACTAGTAAATCAGTTCATGCCTTGAAGTTTATTGTTACTTATAGTTTTTTTATGGATATGATTCTTATAGTACTTCCGTCAAATTTTTTTTGTTCAGATCTAGATTTTTTGTTTTGGAAATTTCAATTTTCCCAAAGGGCGATTCGATTCGCATTTAAGAGGTGTTGAATGATAATCTCGAAGAGGAATTTGCTTCAATTCGTGAAATTGTTGATAAGTAGGATTATGTAGCCATGGGTATCGAGTTTGCTGGTGTTGTTTTGTGTTTGTCTGGGAGTTTCAAGAATATAAATATAAACGATTATAAGTACCAGTCGTTGAAAGTTATGTTGAAATTCATTTGATTGGGGCTAACATTTTCTGACGACAATGGAAATTTACCTACTCGTGGTTTGCAAGTGATTCAATGGAGATGTTGCAGCAATGCGAGATTGACTTTAAGAAGAATATTGAAAAGTGTATTGATGTGAATCCATTTGGTGAGCTTTTGATGTCATCAAGGATTGTGTTGAATGATGGTGTTTACTGGGTTACGTTTCATAGTGGTTTATGTTTGTATCTGTAAAAATATTCCCTGATATATTATTACTAAACTATGTGTGGAGCTATTGTAATTGCTATACAGCTTGTACTTGGTTACTCACTGGTACACTCTTAAGAACATTAACTTAGATTGTATCAACAAATATTGAAATACTGGTATTACAAAATTGCAATCTTATTGTTTAGCCAATGGAAACTAATTTCAAAGAGTAAAAAAAAAAAAAAAAAAATGTATACGAGAACAGAGATCTGTTTAATATATTTTAATATCAAAATACATGTGTGCATTGCCTTATACATTTATCAAGGTTCAAAAAATGTTGTAGGTTCAGGTTTTGTAGTCATCTGATCAAAACATTCTAATTGTTCTTTTTTTAGATCAATCGAATACTCCCGTGTATTAAGACCAACAACAATAAGCTTAACATCATCCACGATTTCAAATAAAGCATTAATCATATCGTTGCATTTTTCTCTTGTACCATTTAGATTTTCAATGTTGCTGCAAACATTTGGTAGTATCTGTTTGAACTCCTTTTGTCTATAACCCATTGCTGCACCAACAGGTTTAAAAAAAAAACAATGAATTTCAATAAATATTTAAAAATGCTAGAAAAACAAATTGCATTATAATTGTATATATAAGAAAATAATAGGATAATATAAAATTGAATTCCAAATAAATAAGTCACTGACATGTTTAGAGTTTATAATATTTTTTGTTTAGTTTTATATTACATAATATTTGTATTACCTTCTCTCTTGACGTCTTCCCATTCCAAGTCATTCCTCATCTGCAGAAAGCAAAGTATCCTTTGCTTTCAGATCCGAAACAATAGCTACTATAGAATTCATGACTTGCACCAGCAAATGTTTGCCTTCTCTTATTTTTGTTTTTGCAGTATTTATATTAGTAACATTTTGGTCAATGTCACTCAAAATCTGTTGTAGGTCTCCTTTTTCTCTAGCCATTATCGAACCAATTAAAGCTAAAATAGATATAGAGAGTGTACAAACATATAAAAGTTATATGAATAGAAGTTGAGATTGACACTTATATGTACATACAGTTTCGAGAATAACTTAAGTAAGAAGAGAAAACAAGTAAAAAGAGAAAACAAACATATGGAAAACAAACAGACATGTCCTATTAAATGAATACAACGATTGAAGAACCCCAAAACATCAAAAACCCAACCGAGGTAACATGCACTAACTTGAAACATTTCATCGATTTAATAAATTATTACATCTAGAAAACCAACAAAAGAAATAGTAATAAAAAAGTATAATAGTACATGTCTGATTGTTTTCCATATGTTTGTTTTCTCTTCTTATTTAAGCTCTTCTTTATAAGTTATTAGGCAACTTGGTAAGAATGTTATTATATAATTGTTAACTTATATAACTTTAACTGTTTAGTAGACCAATGGTAAGAATGTTATAGTTCAATGAATGATATAATGTTTATAAACATTATCAAACTTAATTAATATGAAACCGTATATTAAAGTAATTTGTTGTTTTAATTTGCTTGATGGTTTTATAATTAGGTAAATATTTTATTAAATTAGTGATGACATTTTAGCCTTTCGTTCCAGTTATATTTCACCGGTTGACTTATTTAAATTAAGTATATTTCACAATTTTTTGCAATATCTAACAATAATGTTGTTCAGAGTATTTGTAAAAAATTATATATTATTTCATTAAAACGTGCACCTGCTATTTCAAAAACATTGGTCCAACTGGTTTTCTATAGTCGGTGGATTAACAATCATTTATGTTTTATTAATATATTCATTTATCTGGTGTTTCTTTATCTAACGCATTTTCTATTTCTTTAAGCTGTGTTCATGCCCATTGTCTGTTGAACATGCTGTCAATGTAATCGTTTCGGATTTCTCTTCTGTCAGTGCCGATTTTCTTTCAAAAGGTTTGAAGCTTTCGTGTCGAGATTTTCTACATTGCCGATTCAGTTATTGTATATCTCATCCCTCTTTTCAATACTGTTCTTTGTTTTTGGTAGTAGTTTCATATGTTTGTTTTTGTAATCTATCTTGAAATTTTGTTTAATGTTATAGTATACAGTTGTATTTGATGGGCATTCATACCAATTGAAGTTAGTTTTATGCAATTATAACACCTATACAAAAATTTGAATCAAGCATTATCAAAAATGAAACCCTAGGTTTACCATTCATAAGAAATCAATACTTGAAGTGTCACAAAAAGGGAAGAAACAAAAAATAACTTGTTACAACAATTTTTAGAGAGAAATTTCTTTTTTCAGAATTTACATGTTTGAGATAACGATGCTTTTCTTTGTGTGTGTGTGTGTTTTTTTTTTTTTTTACCGGTTGTTTTTCTTGTTAATATATTTCAGTTTCGTATTTGATTTGCTTTATTATGCAATCTTAGTAGAATGGAAAAGACAAATCAATCATCAAAGATAGTAGAGTCACAAACTGAGGTGAAAGAAAATGCAAAGAATTTATCTGAAAACTAAATGGAAGAAAGTTGGTAGAGGTCCTAGTAGGCACTCTGCAAGACTTCAAGGAACAGTTGCAGAAACTCACAATGATGACATTCAGTGTGATAGAATCAGTGGTTTTCACTAACAGCGACTAAGAGATTGAACTGCAATCACCTTAGCAAATAAAAAAGGCTGAACCAAGTAACACAATTGAAAATTTGAAAGCAAAGGTTGACCATTTGATACACGTAATCAAAAATCAGCAAACCAGATACAGAGATTTGTACTTCGAATCCCAAAAGAACGTATAGAGATTCTGGTAGAATATCATTTGCTTTTTTAGATGATTTAAAATGCTATATCTATTTAAGTGTTGTTAATGATCTTAATGATTTTCTTTTCGCTCAAATTCAAGTTGAAACCTTAATAGAAGAAAATCATCAATTGGCTTTGAAACTACAAAATGCATTTGGAAAACTTGAAGCAGAATGACTTCTACACATTATTAATCAGATACGTTGTTTTATAGCTTTTATAAACTCACAATATTTTTATAGCAAAATAATATGTCTTTGCATAACTATATTTAATATATGAAATTGTGAAACGAATTTGAACACTTGAAAAGATCAGAAAAATTATGTTTATTTTGGTTGCTTGCAGACAGAGAAGTACACTGGATTATGCCTAGAATTGATGAGTAAACAGAAGAACATGATCTTACCAGCAGATTTAGTAAAAGTGCAGGACACAGTCAATGTATTCTCTCAACCAGTGCATGAGCAACAACCTCATCGCAGAGGTAGACCCCCATCAAGCAAGAGAAAGAATATTCACAAATGAAGACCCAATTTGCTTATTTAATCTATCGGTATGAAATGAATACTTTTATGAAAATTTCAATGTTGTTCGTTTTGAACTGCTTTTATAGTTTTTATGTGAACTCAAAAAACATTTGGCTAGCTTTTTTGCAAGAATATTGCAATGCTATGTTGTTTCTTTTGGATTGCTTTTATAGTTCTTTTCCTCTTTTCTGATACCCCTAATATGATTGTATAAAAAAATTTTAATTATATTTTTAGCATCATCTGCTTGTACAATCGATATTATATTTGCAAACATGTTTTTGACATTCGATGTCAATATTTTGTAGTGAATTATGCATGATATTTAATATCACCTGAATATTATCAAGATCAACTATTTAAACTTAAAATTTATACCGATCTTCTGTAATTTTTGTAACTTATAATAATTTTCAAGTTCGACATTGTCTACTAAAACTTTACTCAAAACATAGGATTCATATATTTCTTTAAAATCAGTAACCCCCAGTCCAGTTCTCAAAATAAACATCTGTTCACACAGTTCATTCAAAAATTTTGTTTGTTTAATAATTGAGAACATGATAATCCAATTAATTTCTGGACTACTATATCAAACAACATAAAAGTTACTTTCGCAATTCTGTCAGACATATTCACATCTACATTTTCCTGATATTACATTATTGAAAAATTTACTAAAATTAAATGGATAATGGTCCTACTGCCAGACCAACCACAAACATATGTTATACTTGTTTTTATCATTTAAAACAGTAACAAAAAATTTAATAATTTGAAAACTACAATTGATTAGAAATTTCATAGTTTCATTATTATTATTATTTTTTTAAATTAGATTTTCAGATATAAACGTATATCGAACTATCAATGTTGTGATAATCTATCTTAAAAAATTGTTTTTCCTCAATGATGTATTACTATCAATAAACTATAATTCAAACAAATCTCATCCCATGAATAAATATTGACATAAAATCACATGAATTTCAGGGGACAACATGCATTTAATTCTTTCATAGTAACATCTATGAA
Source organism: Pistacia vera (assembly GCF_008641045.1). NCBI lineage: Eukaryota > Viridiplantae > Streptophyta > Magnoliopsida > Sapindales > Anacardiaceae > Pistacia > Pistacia vera. Next base: position 47,294 of record NW_022195228.1, on the reverse strand, counting down.
GTAATACACTATCTACTACGGCTCAAAATGTCAAAACTAAACCATAACATTTTATACTAATTGTAGTAAACAATATGCCGAACCAAGAATTATACCCGATTATTAATCACATTTTTGTATTTCTGTTGTTGTTATGCGTTATGTAATTCGATCATATTTCATATTTCAAACATACAACTTGATCGTTCATAGAGTCAAAGGTTCAATCAATTTAACTATTTAAGAATAAAAATTTTGAATTGCTGAATATCCAATTCCAAATTTTTGAATGCCTATGCAATTATTACGAATCTTGTGGTTAAAAACCATTATAAAAATCAAAATATGATTGTTCTAATCCCGTATGATACACATATGGGATTACAACAATCATATCTTGATTTTGATGTCACTCATTAGTTTGACTTATTTTATCTAAACAAAGCCTTGAAATTGAAGTTGCAACCAATATATCCGATTTATCTGGAATGCTCTCTCTTTTTTGGTTTTACGCAAAATAGTTTGTTCACTGTTTTATACTAATTTTGATTTAATGTTATATTTATTTATGTTGGCATCCATCAATCAAGATAAAGTATTTACACAAATGAAGTCGCAATTACACTTACACTTAATCTATAAACGTGACATGATCACTTTATCAAGACTTCAACTTTTTTCTCGGGTTGCTTTTGTAACCCCTACTGCTGCTTTTAACATTCTCATTTTCATTTTCTTTCTGTTCGTTTCATCATTCCCTCTCTTTCGATGGTCTAACATGTCTGTACAAGAATTCTCTATTCTGTCTTCAGCATCATCAACATCTACTCTTGCCACCATTTTTCCAAACACATCCTTGAGTTTTGGTTTGAATATTTCGTATTTAGTCACATCTAACATCGAGGATTGTGATGCATATTCTCTATTGTTTGCCTGTTGTTTTTTACAAAACATTGATATCACTTCAAAATTATGAAAATTAACTATTTACGAATAAAAATTATACTGACCTTTTGCAATTCTTGCAATTTATATTCATCCTCGAGATTCTCATCAATCGAAAAAAGTTTCGTCACAGTATAAGATTCGTATCCTTCCTTCAGATCCATAATTCTCAACTTAATCTTGAAAATGAACATTTGTCCAGATAGCTCACTTAAAACTTTTGGGATATTCTTCTGATCATTACCTTGTTTGTTCAACAGTTGCGAACATGATAACCCAACCAATCTCTGCATCACTGTATCAAACAATATAAAAGTTGCTTTAGCAGTTCCATCTGACACTTTCACTTCTACCTTGTACCTGTTATATCATTGACTAAACATTGTTACAAATAAATGTCTGAAACTGAATATACTCCTTATTGCATTGACAATACATAATTATAAACACTAAAAAATAAACAATACTAATACCTCATCTGAGGAGATTTCGATTCCTTGTTGCATTTGTCACAATATAAATAGGTATTAATATCAGGAATTTTCTTCTTGCAATAGGTGCAAGAATTGTAACACCAACCATATCTATCATCAACTTCGATTATCTTGGCCTTAATTGTATACTCCATCACCTATACAATTATAATTTTTGTTCACAAACTATGTTATAATAATCAGTTTAACGTTTTGAGTGAATACTGTACCTCATCAACATCACGCCACATGAAATTGGTAACATGTTTCGGTGATGTTCTATTCTCAAACATTTCCTTCTTAATCGGAACTTGATTCATAATCTTTTTCTATAATTGAATTACTAGAAGAATTCCCATTCTGAAATAACAAAGAGTAGATAAAATGTTAAATATCATTCTATCCATGAAATTACTTTAAAGAACTATTTCTCAAACACATACTCTAGAGAATGCATCTCCTTAATATCTAAATTTATATAAATTCTAGATATCGAGGTTATATTTAGATATAACCGTCCTGTATGGAAAAAAACATAATTCCATGTAATATATTTTTATTACCTTGGAAATCTTTAACATTCGTTGAAGTAACTACTATAACAATTGGGTTGCTACTCGTTGATTGCAAATCTTCACCTATTTCTTCAAAACAATTTCCCCATAATGTAATGTCAACTACTTCCCTGAAATTAATATCAGTGTAAATTATTTAAAATGGAAGAAGAACGTAAAAATATTAACAAAAGAACTTACTCTGCCATCTGTAATTTGATGTCTCTTTTTTAGTCTTTGTTGATTTGATCTCTTCAATTTCTCTTATTGTATTCAAAACTCCAATGATATCTGCATATAATTTATCATATTTGATGTACAAAAATATTTCTCACGCATTTAAAATACAAATATTCAAATTAACTATACCTGATAATAACCTTGTATCATTTGTCCTATTCTGAAGATCATCAAGACCAACAAAATCAAATTTATACCTCGGAATAACAATCCTCGGTTCTTTTAATTCTTGTACAGTCGTAATCATGAGAAATTGTATACCATATTTTCCCTCAACGGGTCTGTAAGAGAGAGCAAATGGTATAACTTTTATATGTGTGATCAAATATATCGACCCTTCATGAAGCTGATTTTTAAACTTTGCAATCCTATTCTTTGGTATCAAGCCATGCATAACTTGATTCTAAAAAACCAATGAAAACCACAAATTTCAACAAACCTGTATAAATCAGAAATAAAAATCTTAACATTATTTTCAGAGTATATTTTTATGCATGTTGATCAATCAAAATCATGTCAAGGCTCATAAGTTCATCACCTCTTTGGAAATTCTTACACTCCCACAATCTAGATACTCTAACAATAACTATCCAAACATCTATTTATTCATCAATATCTTTAAGAAAATTATTAGACACTGTTATGAATTGCATGTAAAAAGAAATTCATCCTTAATACAATTCAATAAAAGCAATAATGATACCCAATGGAGATTTTACAATTAAAGCAAATGTCGGTGTATCACAATTATAAATAAATTAAATAATGTTCGATTTTATAATCTAATTCATACTATAAATATTTCTTATTACAATTTAATAGAATGCGGAATTTTTTATTTGGCACTGTAATTTTGAACTCTAGGAAAGAACTTACTGAATTACAATTGTCACTACAATATTGTTCGTCAATTGCTTTATTACAATTATATAATATTATTATACACAAATTAGTAGCTTTTATAGACGAATTCATAACCCAACATATGCAGTATTACAATAGAAGGATGAAAATAATTGAAGGTATCACATTACTTGTAACAGTAACTATATCTGAACTATGCCAGCAATCTGTTTGTTTGTTTTTTTTTTTTTTTTTTTTGAAACAATGATCTGATGATGTACTTTCAAGTACCTTTACTTATTCCTCTTAATCGTGTACGACAACATAAACAACCACATATATATAACAAACACATTAATTTAAAAAGTTATGTATAAAATCTTTCACATTCAAATAAACACTCTTCACACTTCACATTAATTTCGCATTAACAATAATACATAGCAAATACAATCTATCAATCTCTTTCGGATAAATATCTATCCAAAAAATTGCATCAACTTCAATAACACTTAATAAACAACATAACAATAATAACAAAATTAAATAACAACTGGGATTTTTTAATTTTTTTAATTTTTTTATATGGACAGTTGTAATTCTTATTTAAGTTGCATTTGACACAAACTTATACTATTATGTGACATAAACAATACCATTTATTTCATCAACACTTTAATGAGAACACTACATTAAGAACGACATTAAATATCAGAATACCAAACATCATCATAATACCAAACACATCAATCAAAAAGGAAGTACATTAACCCATAATTAAACCAAAATTTTGATATCCTGACCATTAACAGTAATATCACATTGAAAGTATCACATAACAGTTCAATGCATCAATTAATTTTGAATAAATATATATCTATAAATATTTGCAGCGTCAACAGAATGCACCTATAAAATTATTAATAGTACAAATCCAATGCATCAAAGAGGAACAATTGTAAAGCTACAAAACATAATATCAACAAACTAACACTATTAAGAACAATATTAAAAATCAGAACACCAAACATGATCAAAATACCTAACATATCAATGAAAAAGTAAGTGTATTAACCCATCGGGCTGCATGATTAGTTTGGCAGCTTGTTTGATACAATTTATCCACATAAAATACCATGATTTAAAAACCACAGCTTTGACATATTGAATAAATTACAGCACAGCAAATGGTTTATTACAATGCAAATGATAAACATTATCGTTTATAGACTGATCTTGAAATTTTCATCTAGGACAGACATCAAGCCACTTCAATTTTTTCATTAATATTATAGTTCGGCAACTTTGCTGATATAAACTCAAAGAGAAATTAAGTCACTCCATGTTTTATTAATATTATAGTTTGGCATCGTTAAAAATTTGTCTAACGAATTGTATGGAATTCGTTGTCTAACCATTGTCCATAATTATAATTGTTCAAAGCCTACTGTGATCGATAATTTCACTGTCAAACCATTGATTTGGCTATCGAATGGTAATAGCACAAATACTGATCCATAATTTATCCATCATTTAAGAATGCTTAGAATTTGAACAGATCAAGGTATCATCGAGACCCAGATTCCATTGCTGAACCATAATCATGATATAATTAATTACATTTATAATTTCCTATAACTTTTCTAGGAACAATGCTAAACCATGGATTTGGATACTTACCCATGATTTAAGGATGGACGAAATTTGGATAGCTTGATATACGAACTAATGATGTACTTTTAAGTACCTTTACTTATTTCTCTTAATCGTGTACGACAACATAAACAACTACATATATATAACAAACACATTAATTTCAAGAGTTATGTATAAAACCTTTCACATTCAGATAAACACTCTTCACAGTTCACATTAATTTCGCGTTAACAACAATACATAGCAAATACAATGTATCGATTTCTTTCAGATAAATATATATCCACAAAATTGCATCAACTTCAATAACACTTAATAATCAACAAAACAATAATAAAAACATTAAATAACGACTGAGAGTTTTTTATTTTTTTATGTGGACAGTTGTAATTCTTATTTAAATCGCATATGACACAAACTTATACTATTATGTTGCATAAACAATACCATCTATTTCATCAACACTTTAATAAAAGCACAATATTAAAAACGACATTAAAAATCAGAATACCAAACATCATCGTAATACCAAACACATCAATAAAAAAGAAAGTACATTAACCCATAATTAAACCAAAATTCTGATATCCTGACCATTAATACTAATATCACATTGAAAGTGTCACATAACAGTACAATGTACCTATCAATTTTGGATAAATATATATCTTACAAAAAATGGTTTATTACAATGCAAATCATAAACTTTATCGTTTATATACTGATACTGAAATCTTCAACTGAAAAAGACTTTGAGCCGCTTCAATTTTTTTATTAATATTATAGTTCGGCATCTTTAAAAAATTGTCTAACAAATTGTATGGAATTTGTTGCCTAACTATCGTCCATAATTATGATTGTTCAAAGCCTGCTGTGGTCGATAACTTCACTGTCAAACCATCAATTTGGCTATAGAATGGTAATAAGGCAAACACCAATATATAATTTATCCATCATTTAAGAATGCTTGAAATTTCAATAGATGAAGGTATCATTGAGGTCTACATTGCATCGTCGAACCATAACCAGGATGCAATTAATTGCATTTATAATTTGTTATAACTTTTCTAGGAACACCGCTAAACTATAAATTTGATCAGAATTTGTATACCTTGATACAATTCCACCCGTTACTATATCGATCACTTTCAGATTATTTTTTATAGTCAAATGAAGTATCAGACAATGAGATTTACGAATATTTCATTGGCGCAGGTCCAAAGGAAAGGATAGTAAATATTTTGTTAAACCAACAACTTAGAAAACACTATAAGGATGTCAAAATGGTTAGATCTTCGGGATGCCAATGCAATACCCACATATTGTTAAAAGAAATAAAAAAACTCGATTTGTTTGTTATAATTCATTCACATAAAATATCATGATCCAGAAAGCACATCTCTGATATATTGCCTAAGTATTAATAAATACATAGATGATTGGGACACACAGTTGAATATCTCAAAATCATCGTATATTGAATACAACCAACAAATTTTTACATCATTAAATTTCAAACCACAAATGTTCATGCAGGTAAAATAACTTGCACAAAAGCAACTATCACAATCCAGCAACACTAAACCGGAATAACTAAATCTCTCACTCACCATTATCATCATCCAGAATAGTAACCATGACACCCTTACAGCATAAATCGTTGACATCCACAATGACCAACTCCGATACAATAAGATTCCATTCATAAATCACAAAATCGAACCTCAACTAGTATCGGATAATGCTACTTTGTGACAATAATGCACCCAGCAGCACAAATCGATGATAGTTAAGGGCCGATTGTGTCACCTAAAAACAATACTCATACAAGCCTTGTTAACATAAAACAATCCATAAATGTTTCATGTACTTCAATCCCAAAACAAATACTCACATATCACCTGGGACCAATAGATAGCATGATAGAAAAAACAGTAAAAAAATATTTAAACAAAATACAAACCATCAACGTTTAATGTTACTTAGTGTCAACAATACAGGGAAAAACTAATTGCCCATAGTATGAATATACCGACAACAAATACTCACTATTCGGCCGAAACTATAAGCCGATTGATTCATGTTATTTCATGTATTTCACACCGATCGGCTGCAACCATAGACATACCAAATCAATAACCTTGCTGAAGACTTAATATACACAACTTAGTACAAAACACGTTGACCATTGATGAACACGTCAACTTTTTTCCCTATAACCTAAAAACGAAATCAACAGAATCAACGAATTAACATCTCATGCTGGTCGATCGACAGAATGGACGCAACAGAAAATTACTCTACAAACGAAATAACAAACGCATATCCTCATCCCCTTGAAAACAAACACAATAAAATGTAATCGATCTTCATGTCAACATCGTTAAAGAACAATTATCCATTCGTATAAAAACTAGTACCTAGAAACAAAAACAAGAAAAGTTAATTAATCTTCATATTAAAATTATCAAGGAACAGACTTACCGTTCAGAAAGAATAACACAATTAATCATTCAAATAAATTGACCAAACAAAAACAATCATTAAATCTAACAATAACTGTTAAAATAGATAGGAGACCTACTTACAGTTTCACATTAAAATAATTAGAAGATATACTTACAGTTTAGAAGAACAAATCAAAATAACAACTCATCTGACAGTATCAATCGTACATCCTACCTTTATTCCGTTCCGATTCATGATCTTTGACCTGTAAACAACAACAAAAACATAAATAATCAAAAAAACCATGAAGAACAGACATATTATTGACACAAACTAACATGACCTATAAACATTAACAAAAGACCAGATGTATTGTTGACACCAACTAACAAATTGTGATGATCCACAACTGAACATGCGCCCCTTTTATAACCCCTTATTTAGACCTTTCGAATACCAATGCAATTAAATACGAAGAGAGTTTTCCAATATCAATACAATGCAATAAGTAATAGCAATCCAATACACCTATATACTTGTTATTAATTCACATATTTGGAATGTCAATGCAATGTCCTTGTATTATTATTATTATTATTATTATTATTAATTATTAACTATAGATGATGCAATAAATACCAACCCAGTGTGTCAAGATGGAGCAATTTGACTATCCAATGTGTCAAAATTGAGCAATTTTAGATCTTCCGATCCAAATTGTGTCACATGGCGAACAACCTGCATGGGTATTCATGATGAACAACCAACATGGGTATTCATGAATCGTAGAGTTAAAAATACCTCATTAAACAACACATCCAACGTGACAAGAGAGAGCAATTCTAGAGCTCCAAAATAAACCAATTTTATAGCTTAAAAAAAAAAAAAAAAAAAGGTGTCCCACGTGTCACTCAAATAGGTATGCATTTACCTTTGGACTTGGAATACCAATTCAGCAATTAATATATGTCTACAACTTCACCAATAAAATTCAACCACATAGCAACCACAAATCCTTTGTGTCAAAATGGAACAATTCTATGAGTTCCAAAACGTGCCATATGGTGAACAATCCGCGTGAGTATTCAGCTTTAATTAATATATATGTACATGTTTGGTTAGATTAGTGGGTATAAATAATTAAGATGTTTGGTTGGGAAGAATAAAATATTATCGACAAAGGCTTTTACTGAATTGCTTTTCCATTTTAATATCATTATAATAATTGTAATATTATTATTATTTAAATAAATTACTTTTAACCCCCTATATTTGAGAATTTAGCTAAAACACCCCAACAACAAAGTTTAAATTTTAATAAAATACCCCCAGCCACCCAAGACCACCATCGACCGTCGGCCACCAACATCATTCACCAAAACGACGCATGACCAGTGAGATTTAGCTGGTCGTGCACCATTTTGGCTATTTTCGACTAGATCAAAGGACGAAAACAACTAGATCATTGTGGATCTAATTGAAAACAACCAGATCCATGGCAATCTGGCTATTTCCAACTAGACCCACGCTGATTTGGCTATTTTTGGCCAGTCAAAGGTCGAAAGCAGCCAGATCGTTATCAATCTGGTCATTTTCAACCTTCGATCTGGCCAGGAACAGCCAGATTGGCTCATAGCCCTATTGTCGGTGGTCGGCAATGGTGGCTAGCGGCAGGCGGTGGTCTTTAGTGGCTAGGGGTATTTTGTTAACTTTTAAACTTTTTATGGTTGGGGTGTTTTAGCTAAATTCTCAAATATAGGGGGTCTGGGTGATTGTTATTTGGTAAACATTTTAGGGCAATTGTGTTTGGAATGGTATTTAATTAAGGGCAAAATGGGTATAAAATTAAGATTACCCTTGTAATCTTTAAATACCACCCACTTAGGTGGTAATCTGATTACCCCCTTAGGTGGTAATCTTATTACCCCCTATTTTGCCTATAGTAGTCACTATTGATATTGAAATATTACTAAAGTATTTTATTACTTAACAATCAAAGAAGGAAACGTTTGGAATTAAAGATAGATTACTGGAGTTATCATTCCAGAGCCGTAACCAAACACACCCGGTGGCGGGCCCATGATTTTTTCAAGGGGTTTGGCCTCGGCCGCTCTACCACCATTTTTGCCAAACAACTAGTGAAAACTTTAAGAAATCACCAAACCTTAAGTAAAGAAAATAATACAATATCATGAACCTGAAAAAAAAAAAATACAATAACACAATATTTTCCTATTTCCTATTTGAATAAATCATTGAGAAGCAAAATTTTGAGTAAATGTCTTGAGTAAACCTTGAGCAAAACCTTCTTTTAATTTTTTTTTTTTTTTTGGAGTGGGGCCGGGGGGGGCGGGGGGGGTGGGGGGGGGCGCGGCGGCTTCCAAAGATTATAATATAATTTTTTATGACTTTGATTAGACACAGCCTAAGCTAAAGTCAAAAAAAACTTAAATAAAGTCTAAAGTCAATGTTGCGTTGACTTTTAATATGAATTAATAAAAAAAAGAGGAAATTTTCTTGTTATAAACATAGATAGTAACTCAAATTTCTTTAATAATTTTGAGCAGCTGAACGGTGACATTTGAAATATAGGAAAGTGGTGGGTGAAGGGTGAAGAATAACGTCCTTTAAAATATAGTTAAGGTTTTAATTTGGGAAAGTAGGAACATTCTTAGATACAAAACACAAAATAAACTCACAAAATCCATGTTTCTTTCCCTCAAATTAAAATAAAAAACCTCCAAAAAAACAAGCATGATTCAACCCTAAAATAAACTAAATAGAATGAGCAATACCATACCTAAAACTGATAAAATAGAAAACAGAGCTAATTGTGACACTTTAAGTAGTAAAAGCTTCAATAATTTCAGTCTTTAAGAGTTTTAAGAGCGAATAGCATGAGAAAGAGAGTGAAATAGTAAAGAATTTTGGGAATAAAATCATAAAAAGCAAGTGGAGCCGTGGAGAGAGTTTTAAAATTTTAATATAATGTGAGCTTGGAATGTATATATTAATAGCAAGTTTTCTGTGGACTTGGATACATGTATAATAATTCTTTTTTTTTTTTAAATCTGAGAGTAGACCTGAGTATATATATTAATAACAATTTTTTTGTGAACCTATGTATTAGTATATTTTTTTTTTAAATATGAGGGTAGGCCTCAAAGGGGTTAAAACCGCCTCTGAACACACCTCACGTATAAACTCATAGCAGATTGCATGTTCATATTTCGTTAGTGTCAAAATCACGCATCAACAAGTATGTAATATCATAAGTTACTAAATTAAAAATATGCAAATAAATATCTAAGTCGACTATGACGACATACTATTTTATGCTCTGCTATATTATTTTCCATTGTTTTGTAGATAGATTTCAGTTATAATTAATTTCTCTGTTTCTGATACAGAATGGAGAGTGTATTCTTGCTAGAAGTGACCATACAAGCTCTAGCCCTTTTTAAGTTTTAAGATTGGGGACAATGTTGCTCTTATGCAAGAACTGGGACATATTGACGAGTAAGTATTATAAATTTTCTATTTTACCCTTTCGGTCTTAAATTTTTCTTATATAAACATTTATTTACTAAAAAGTATGCTAGTTTCTTTTAATACATTTCGGAAATTTATTCGCGACATGTTATCTGAACTAATTGTTTGAAGCAAGATATATTTCCATCTCAAATGTTGAGGTAATCCGATTATTCTTGGATCCTTCAACATATTATGATTTTATTGCAGAAATAACATTTATTCTGACTAATGACAATAGGGTTGCTGGATTATTTATCAACTCCAAAGAACTTTGCGGTGATATAGTCTGATTTCTTTTACTTGCTCTCACTTTTTTCTTTCCTGTTCTTTTCTTTCATGTGCTTTGTTTACATTGGAAAGATGCAAAAATTCTAATATAAAAACTTATATTTTGTAATCAGACATTAACACACAACAGAAACAAGGTTTGTAAAGCAATTAGAATGCCAGAAAAGCAAAGTGACCGATTAATGAGCATGTGTGGCAACTGTTAACTGTTAGGAAGACCCTACTGTTTGCTTAGTCAAGAGTTGTGCAACCAAGGGTGGTATTTTTGTCTAGAAACTTCGTTTCTTCGAGGGACGGTTCCAAAGATAAAACCCCAATATGGAGAGTTGGCTAGGATCCCTCATTTCTGAAAGCGTAATTTTTGTCCATTGCAAATGAAGGTTCATAGATTATTTTTTAGGCTTTATTCATCAAAATGAGGACATTTTTTTATGCTCTCTGTTGTATGATTTTCCATTGTTTTATAGGTGGATTTCAGTGTTAATTAATTTCTAAGTTTCTGATACAGAATTGAGGAGTATGGTCTTGCTAGAAGTGACAGTACAAGCTCAAGTGCTCCGAATTTTAGGATTGGAAAACATTGACTAGTAAGTATTGCATAATTTCTTTTTTGTCCTTTTAGTTCCCTTTTCCCATATGAACAAGTAGTTTACAACAGGTACATTTATATATTTTTGTAATTCAGAAATTTATTCATGACATGCGTTACATGTATTAATGCGTCGAAGCAAGACCTTGTTCCATATGAAATGTTGACGTAAACCTGATTGTAATCTCTTTATTTATGAGTTCTTGTATCCTTCAACATTAGTTAATTTATTATGATGTTAAGCATTGTAGAAATAACATTCAGTATTTCAAATTTTGTACTCAGGTTGATATGTTTAGGAACTTGGAGAACTTCTATATAAGATGCATCAATATGTTCTGGATTTTGCACATTAATAAAGGTAAATAACTTAAGCATGTTGTTTTGCTTGTAAGAAACTTTAAAAAAACACTTTATTGAACTCTCTTGTGGACCATCTTGAATGTGAAGTATCGCAATACCCCACGAGTGTAAATGTAATGTTGATTAAATTGTTGTTTTAACTATAGAATCATTTATGGAAAGATTTTCAAATGAGTTTTGAATTTCTTTCGGATACAGTTTGCCATAGATGATCCTTTTATCGAATAGTGTTGTAGTTCTCATTGATTCTCTATTTAGCTTATGCAGTTGGGGACATCATTTTGCAAGCAGGAGGATTGAATTTTTGAATTAAGATCAGGTCGAGAAGGTTTAGCTTTTAGTCCTTAAGAATATACCACTTTCTTTAACATAAAAAATTAGGTTTCTTTAGTCCAATAATGGGATGCCAACAGGACGACTCTTAGGGGACGTTTGGTTAGGGGTTATGTGGAATTACTGGGGTTATGTCATCTTATATTACTTGATTACCACATTTGGTTGTCAAAGTAATATAAGATTCCGGTAATCCTCAAATACCAATAGTAGTTACTATTGGTAATATAGGAGGTAATCTGATTACCTCTATTTTCTTAGGTATTCTAAGATTACCAGGGTAATCTTTTTTTGTTACAATTTTATCCCTTATTAATAAAATTTTAGGACAATAATGCCTTTGTTATCTAAACAATTTACAAAAAAGTTATGGACATTTTTAACCTTATACACAAAAATTTAAACCCCGTTTATACCTCCAACTTCAACAAAATTAAATTCCCAACTTGATTATTGCATGAAATCCCCAAAGCTAACTCCTTTATTCTTCATCTACCAAATTAATTCTTCATCTACCAAATTAATTACCCACTTTTTTCACAATTGAACACAAACCTAGTTGCATTTAACTTGAGCTTCATTTCATCTTCATATCAAGTGGAGTGCGTCTTCTGCGGATTTCGTAATTAGTCTTCTGCGGATTTTGTTCCTTGAATCTCTGGCTTCTTCTCCCGCCGAATCGAGGTACTCATCTAGTTTTCAGCTTCAGATCCATAACTATGTTAGTGAGCCCTAAAATCAAAATTGAGCTCTAATTCGTTCGTTTTGGTTGGGTTTTGTTATTTAGAGTTGATTGACTATTATACACTAATGCATTTATGTTTGGGTTGCATTCTTGAATCGCCGTTGTTCCTTGAATCTCTGCTCTTGTGATGTCTTTGCTAAAGGTCAAGTGGTTGCATTCTTGATTGGGGAGTTTTCCCAAGTGTCCACTGCATTTGGGTTGCCTGGTGTGATGTTTGCAGGGGTGTAGGCTGGATCTTGGTGTTTTGTTGGTTGTTTTGTGCTGGGGGAGGTTTTGTTTCCTGCTGGTTTCTGTATGGCTTGACTATTTCTAGTTTCTGTCCAACCGTTTTTTCTTTGATGATTTGTATAGGCATCCTGGCTGTGCTGGTATGGATGTATTCTTGTATACATTTACATGTGAAATAATATATAATTTATAGATTATATTCACACATTTTATTAAAGGGTTATCCTAAATTTCTTTATATTCATTATTTATATAAAATTGGGCAATTAGTATTGAATCTTTATTACTTTTTTGGTAGCATTATGACAAACCTGTTCAGCTCTTCATAAATCATACAATTATTTACATTTTGTTTGAACTACGTAAATATTCCAGCAGAAATTTAAGTTCCCTATCTCTTTCTTTGTACCAACCCATTGTAATTAATAAGGTTTTGGTTTGTTGCAGCTGTTTTTCAACACTCTTGTTCGAAGAAAAAGAACATCAGGCTTTCATTTGTTCCTGCTGTGAATATTCGGATTCCTGCCCATCATTTTGAATAGGTATAATTTTTGTTTTTGAACCCACTGCTGCACTTGCCTTTTGCTTCTCAAATTAAATGCATGTCTTTACTAGTTTGAACATGGTAAAAGCGCAGATTTGTCTCTCTTATTTTTTACAAAGTTGGCTTGATAACAAGTAATCGTTACATCATATGTTGTTCTAGTATTCTTTCAGTTTTAAGCCTGATGTTTTGGTGTTGAATTGAAATCTAGTTTCAGGATGTTGGAGTTGTTTGATATTTGTGTATGTTATGTCTTCTTCCCTCAAATATGACAGTAATCCAATGTTCCTCTTTGGACAGCAATGACTCATTTAACTAAAAGGCAGAAGCATTTGGTGTCACTTATGATGATGTATTTTCATGTGATGGACACCCTAAACGCCATGCTAGTTTTTACGCTGATTGCCTTGCTGCTGAAGAATAGGAATAGACATAGACGGGGCATATCATATGCGGGTAACTTTAGCAGTAGCCATACCATTAGGACCCTCAATTTACAGAAAATGATTTTTGAAGATGATAACCAATGTGTAGTGAACTGTAGAATGAATATAACAACTTTTGAAAAATTATGTGTGTTACTTCAATGTGAAGGGGGGTTAAAATCAAGTAGAAATACATCTGTAAAGGAAATGGTGTGTAGTTTTCTTCACATTTGTGCACACCATATCAAGAACAGAGTCTTCAGCCGCCAGATAGCTAGGTCCAGTGAGACAATTAGCAGAAATTTTCATGCAGTGTTGAACGCTGTTTTAAGAATGCATACAATTTTACTAAAAGAACCTGAGCCTATCATGGAGGACTCAATAGATGAACGCTGGAAATGGGTCAAGGTACATAATGAAGAACCTAAACAGTATATTATGGCTGTTTTTATGCAGGTTCCTTTTTAGTACAACACTAATTTATTAAATCTGTGTTATCCTATTGGTAGAATTGTTTGGGCCAATTAGATGGAACACATATAAGGGTTCAAGTTGATGCCCGTGATAAACCTAGGTATCGCACTCGAAAAAATGAAATTGCAACGAATGTTCTTGCTGTTTACACACCAAAAATGGAATTCATTATATTCTTCCCTGGTGGGAAGGTTCAGTTGCTGATAGTAGAGTCCTTAGAGATGTCATTAGTATGAGAAATGGATTAAAGGTCCCTCAAGGTATAGTTTCTATACAATTTTCCAAGTTCATTACGGTAACGGTGAACGATTAGATGAGTATCCGTAATTTACATTTTTATTGTCATGCTAGGTTTTTACTATTTATGTGATGCGGGTTACACCAATGAGGAAAGGTTTTTGGCACCTTATAGAGGCCAAAGATACCATTTGAATGAGTGGAGAGATGGTTACCAACCAACGACACCTCAAGAATTTTTCAACATAAAACACTCTCGAGCAAGAAATTGCATTGAGAGATTTTTTGGTATCTTGAAAGCCTGTTGGAAGATTCTTAGTGAGAAATCTTTCTACCCTATCAAAACGCAGTGCAGAATAATATCCGCTTGTTGCCTTTTACATAACTACATTAGGTCTGAGATGGCCATTAACCCTATGAAAAGTGAGGTTAGTGAGATGAACAATACCCCACAGGAAGCCGATCCCGAACCTGAATTTATAAGCCATGTGGAACCCAGTGATGCATGGACTGGATGGAGGGATAATCTAGCGCACCAGATGTTTGAAAGTTGACAACGATCTAGGCAGTTGTAATTAGTTTAGGGTGTTTTTTCTTTGGGTGACAATAGTTATGCTATTTTGTACTTTGTAATATATATATATAATATATTTTGCATGCCATAATGACATTTGACGTTTGAATGTAAATTATTTGTCTTGGATTATATGTTTTTCGTTTTTGAATTTTCTATTGTATAAATATATTCTTGACTTTTATTGTTTACTGAGGGGTTGTATCATTTAATAACTAATTATTTGAGACCCTAAATATTTCAATGTTGACAGTTGTGCAATTTGGTGACCATAAAGCATGTTTTGTGGATGCTAGAAATATTGGCTTTGAAACAAGTAGAAACTCGTAGGATATATGAATGTTGGTATCAGATGAATGTTACTGAATAGATGTGGTTTATTAGGATTTAAAGTCAAACAATGGATGAAGAGAGAAAATATATCATTTGTTATCTTTTATCCTTGGAGACAAGGAAAAAAGGATAAAATGATGCTAAGTTTGCAAGTTCTTCTTTTTCCTTATTCATTTCAAGTCAGAAGCGTTTCTGAGTTAGTTTTGTTTAGTTTATGATCTATGTTGTATAACGGATTAATTTTGTATAGTTTGAGAAAACAAGAAGACTTACACTGCAATGATCACATACTATGGCTCTTATAATTATTACATCTTCCATTCTGTCTTGCTAATAATAATTAATAATATGGTACATAGAGCTGCTTTAATCAGTCCTTGCAAATAGTGTATAAATTAGTTTCCACCCTTTTTTTTTTTAATTCTTTCTGGGTACTTGGTCCACAGTTACAATTTTCCTACTTTTTGTTAATTTGTAAAAAGTCAATGGTGAGTTATTGCGTGATTGTTTGATATTTGTAAAGAATCTCTGATCATGAGGATCCAGTTGATTAGTGATTAGAGGCAGTGTTGGAAGTTGGAATCAATTTGATGTCTTATTCATTTTAATGTGGAAGGTAGCATTGTAAAACCTTTTAATTTGAATTTGCATTCAATTTCGACAATATATTATTGACTTCTATTTTTCTTGGATTATATTTTTTTCGTTTATGAATCTTCTATTGTATAAATATATTCCTGACTTTTATTATTTAGTAAGGGGTAGTATCATTCAAGATTTAATTATTTGCCTAATAAATGTTTCATTTCTTTTTCTTAATAGTTCATTCAACAATGGATAAGTCGGCAAAAGCTAGTGGAAGTCAAGATATGCCTTTGACATTGTATGACCCGAGCATCAGTAAGAAAGGGAAGAAAAAAGCCAGTGGAAGTGGAAGGAAAAGACAATGGACAAAAGAGGAGGATGCCATTTTAGCTAATTGTCTACTTACTTTGAAGGAATGTCGTCATTGGGGTGCTAACAATGGTACTTTCAAAACTGGGTTTCCTGACCAACTAGAAAAGACGATAGCAGAAAGAATTCCATCTTCTGGGTTGAAGGCAACACCACATATTGAATCGTGCTACAAGCTATCGAAAAGGCAATATGCTACCATTTCAGATATGTTAAATCAGGGCAGTGGCTTTGAGTGGAATGATGAAGATAAATGCATAACTATAAGCAATGATGTGTTTGAGGAGTGGGTGAAGGTAAGGTTTTTTCTATCTTCAATGCATCAGTAAATTTTATTAGTATATTAATTCTAAATTTCATCTATCTTTTTTTCTTTGATAGAGCCATCCAACTGCACAAGTATTAAGGAACAAACCTTTCCCCGACTACGACACATTAGCCATTGTTTTCGGTAGGGACCGAGCAAATGGAGCTAGAGCGGAGACCCCAGCTGATGCGGTTGGAGATCTTAGTTCAAAAATTCTCGAAAACAACAATGAATCAATGGATGTTGATGCTGATGCTAATAAAGGAAGTAACGTTCCAAACAAGGATGATGTGGCTGCCTCTAGAGCTAGTGGAACTCGTAGGACTTCCAGTAGCAACAAAAGAAAAAGAAATGACGATGGCATCTCTGAAATGGTGGACCAAATGAAGAAGTGGAGGGATACGTATAAGGTTGCTTCCCGAGGGATGGAAAAGTTTATTGCATCTTTTGACAAACTGGAGGATAGAAACTAGCGTTTGTTTGCAGAAATTGAAGAATTAGGACTTTTAACCCCCAACACTGACGATAGATGTTTTGGAGGTAATGTGCAAGGATCAGCACAAGATAGATGTTTTCATGGGGTTGTTGGAGTCACTTAAGAGGACATATGTCTTGTGCATACTAGACGAAAGTAATGTCTACCACCCACCTTTAGCCCCTGACACAATAAAGTTGACGGGGTTGTAAATATTTTTTACTCATAATTAAGTGTATTTTGTGTTGTCTAAGGACATATAAATCCTTAGATGTTTTTTATGTGTTTGTTATTGAAATGGTGCTGGGTTTAGGTTCCCACATGGGCAGTAGATGTATATTTTGTCGATCACCCGCCATTAAAAGGAAAGCAACATCAAGGAGGACTTTTGTAATCCAACACAAAGGGAAGAAGTCCAAAGTTAGTTGCCGAAGCATTTGAAGTGTCTACTGAAGACAATCGAAGTGTGAAGACATCTTTTGTCATGGTAAGTAATTCTTAAAGGCATTATTTTTGTTGTTGCAACTTCTTATTGGATTATCTTTATTGGCAAGCAAAAAGAAAGAATGAAGACATGATTGATCACAGTTTGATCCACTCACTGTTGAGCTCCAGTAACTCAAATCGAAACTTCAAGCACTCCGCTTTTCCGTTATGTTCTTGTAAAAATCTATACTAAGTATAATGTTTATGAGTTATTGCTTCTATGTTGCTTTCGATTGGATGTGTTAGATATGTTGGTTGTGTTGGATGCTACAATCTTTTTCTAAATATGAAAGTTTTTTGTTACATTGCTTCTGCTAAATGCATGACAAAGTGTAATGGCAGTAATGAAATGGAACAGATAATCAAGTGATAACTGATTACTTAAAGAAAATTAAACCAAAGGATGAACAAATGGAAATGGCAGTAATGAAATGGAACAGATAAGTAAGTGATAAACTGATTACTTAAAGGAAACAGATGATAAACAAAAGGAAATGGCAATGATGAAATGGAATGAAAAACAAATGATAAATTAAGTAATTATGTTAGTCAAAGAAAGCATAAAAGAAACCTATCCCAGCTAAACTTAAGAGGGTCAGCTTTCCTCCCCAATATCCATATTATGAACTTTTCCCATCTAATATCTAGTGCCTTCACCACCCTTTTGCCTCATTTTTATACTATTTCTCACTTAAAGAGAATTATTCCTTCATCCCATATCTGGCGGACATCTGTCCATCCCAAAACTGATTTTTGAACACCTCACCCTAACACCTCATCCATTGTAACACCTTACCCTAGCACCTCACCCATGGGAATCTTCCTTGTTATAGCCCAAATTCCCCTGCTTGCCTCCCTTGGCTTTCTTACAGAATACCACATATTAGGGACAAGGCCAAGAGACGATATGTACAAACCAAAAAGCAAAAGGAAAGAACCTAATCCTAATGCCCAAAAGCAGCCTAACATGCACCAAGAAAAACTACCCAAGCTGTTGCAAAAAAAGACAGCCAAGCCTTATACAAGAACAGCAAAAAAAACCAATAAGCAAAATAGCTGCTGCCCACAAACACTACAAAAACAGCAGTTGCTGGCTCAAAAAAAAACTGCAACACCTCACTAGTAGAACACCAAGGACAACATTTAACAAATCCCCACATCAAAAAGAAGATAAGCATCAAAACACCTTTGCTTGAGTGACCAACTCTCGGGGAGAACCAAAAAAATGGTGGGTAAAAATTCCCAAAAGGGTGTTGCATTAAGCAATGTAACACCCTTCACTAGTTGAGGGTTGCAAGCAGCAAAGTAAACTGCAACAAATACTCCAAGTGAGTTCCCACAATATATACTGGTTCACGAATGACCTCTTCTATGAAATAATGAACCCGATCCTGCCATAAATCCATAGAAAAAACAAGCTGACTCGTCTATGGTTCAGCGTCATCTCCAAATCCCCACACTTTATCCTTCCTTTTTGTTGTACCTCCTTTGTTAGACTATGCAGTAGGATCTTCAAATGGCAATGACATGCCTTGCCCAAGAAATTCAATTGCCCATACTCTATAATCCCTGCCCAAATCTTTTAGTTGCTTCTCATAATGAAAAGAACCAACCTCAAAACCAGAAAGAAACAGCACAGGTGGGGAATTTACATTTTCACACATACCTTCTCATAATGCACAGTAAATTTAGGTTTCCACTCCCAGAAGCAACTACTTATTGGTGCAGCACATTCACCATTGGATTCATCTAGCAAGCCTGGAATTAAAACCTTAGGTATCGATGCCCCATCTTTCAAAATATTTCCAACATCCTCATCCCCACCAATTGCATATCCATCATAGTTCCCACTCGATACCTTTGAAAAGACTTTTTTAAACCCTTCAACAGCTTTTAATGAATGAGAACCTTTCCCATGATCAAGATTCTTTAAATGTAAATCATGTCATCAGCTATATCGCCTTTTAACCTCAACAATCTAGCGTTCCCAAACCACCATTCTTCAAAATATTTAAAGAAGCACAACCATCAGGGCTGTCCGTGGGTGTTAACGGCCATCAATCTGGCCAAAAATGGCCACACGGAGCACGGAGGCCGTTTCGTGCCTACCATGTGCCGTTACGTTGCTGGCTTCTGGCAGTCGGCGGTAGTTGCCGGCGACTGACAGTGGCTGGGTTGGTGGGGGTGTATTATTGATTTTCCAAAATTTTATTATGGGGTTGTTTTTGCTAAATTTTTAAATGTAGGGGGTTAAAAATAATAATATTTAATTAAAGGACAATTTAGTAATTTAAACAATATACCCACCAATTTATTCCAACTAACCAAACACATTTTCCTATAGATTCCCAGTAATCTTCAAGGTAATATATCTTTCTAGTAATCCAACATTCCTAGTAATCTAACATTCCCTGAACCAAAAGCCCCCTTAGTTTTATTTCACTTGCTTTTTACCGAGTCCTAAAAGGTCAACTTGGTTGCAGCATTTGTATGTGGTAGTCACGTGGACGAAGCATTGTTGCAATTACAAGTGAACAAAAAGCCAACCGCAAAAACTGTCTATCATATTACGCATTCTGCCCAAGCAAATGCCTCTCATAATCATTCGTTGGATCCTGTCAAACGGCGCTTGTTTGAGAGGGTTTTTGAAAAGAAGACTTTTGTACCATGCCAAGCAAGAATGAGGGAAATGACTCTGCAAGAGGAGGTAGAAATTGCCCAGCTGAGAGTCCACAATTTCTGCAAGCGCATAAAGTGGTGAAAAGAGGCTATGTGTTTGGGCGGACCCAACCCCTTTGAGGGTAGCCCTAGCATTTAAAAAAAAATTGTTTGTATAGGCCTACAAAAAAATTGGTATTAATATATATATCTAGGCCTACACTTAATTTTTTTTAAATGACAACTATTATACATATATCCATGCCCACAAAAAACTTGCTATTAATATATATATTCTAGCCCACATCATATTAGAAGCTTAAAACTCTCTCCACTCTTCTCCACGGCTCCACATGTTTTTTTTCTGATTTTATCCTCAAAATTCTTTACTTTCTTATTCTCTCTTTCTCTTTCTCATGCTATTTGCTCTTAAAAATTTTAAAGACTAAAATTGTTGAAGCTTTCACTACTCAAGGTGCCACAATTAGGTTTGATTTTTTTTTTTATCAGTTTTAGGTATATGTATTACTCAATTCAATTTAGTTTATTTTAGGGTTGAATCAATTTTATTTTATTTTTTTGAGGTTTTTTTATTCTAATTTGATGGAAAAAGGCATGGATCTTTTGAATTTGTTTGTGTTCTCTGTCTAAGAATGTTCCTGCTTTCCCAAATTAAACCTTAACTATATTTTCCTGGATGTTATTCTTCACCCTTCACCCATCACTTTCCTATATTTCGAACGTCACGGTTTAGCTTCTCAAAATTATTAAAGAAATTTGAGTTACTATGTATGTTTATACCAAGAAAATTCCCCCCTTTTTTATTAATTCATATTAAAAATCAATGCAACGTTGACTTGATTTAAGTTTTGATTGACTTTAGGTTGAACAAAGTCATGAATATTTATATTATAATCTTTGGAACCCAAAAAAAAAAAAAATTAAAAGAAAAAAAAAAAGAGGAGATATAAGAAATTTGTGTGGAATATTTTTGGTGGATTTTGGTTGCTGTAAACTCTTTTTATTATATTGGATTTAAGTAGATCATTAGATTCCCATGGCTTTTTGCTCTTTTCAATTGAAGACGTTTGTTCATATAAAAATTTTCTTGTGTTTCCTTGTGAATTGGATGTTATTTTCAACACATTTGCTCAAGGTTTCGCTTCTCATAGATTTATTCAAGTATGAGAGTATTGTGTTATTTCATTATTTCCTTTCAGGTTCTTGATATTATATTATTTCCTTTGCTTAAAGTTTGGTGATTTTTTTTAAGTTTTCACTAATTATTTAGCAAATAATGGGAGAGCCACAGAGGCGCCCGCGCCTCCACCGGGAAAAATCCTAAGTATGCCACTATGTGTGTGTCCATAACCTTATTGAGACAATTCGCAGCAGCCGTTAAATCAAATGTAGCTGCATAACGTTAATTTCTTCATGTTTCTACATTTCCTTAGAAAGTACTGCATAAGTTTTTGTCTTTTTGAGACAATGTCGACTTAGTTTGGGTCTACCTTATAGCTAGAATCAATGTTTTAATAACCAACTCAAGGTGAACCTTGGTAAACTTGCCGAGTCCCGGGTTGAACCGACCGGTTTCATCTGGTGACATTTTCATGCTTACGTCAGCATGATGATGTCAACATAAAAAATTACAGTTTTTTTTTTTTTTTTTTTTTTTTTTTTTTTTTTTTTTTGAATTTCATTACCAAGCAAACAAACTATAGTTATTAGTATCTTATGATATGTGATATGTATCTTTCGATATAGGTCGCCAATAATATGTATCAGAGAGTGTATCTTAAACTTTTCGATATGTTAATATGTATCCTATGATACGATACGTATTAGTTCGTAGCCTTAAAAATATCGACACTACTTTATTAATTTGGACCGAAGGCCCAAAAAAAATTTCGAGTCGAATTCGGGTCACCTAACCTAGTTCATTAAAACCCGTCCAAATTTACCCATTTTGCATGGAGAAAGTGAAGAGGAAGATGTGTTGCCTATTTTGAATGATAATAATAACACAAGTGGAGATATAAATATTGACATTGATTTTGAAAATGATATGAATTGTTAAAAGGAAATGATATAAATTCTTAATTTTGTGATTAATTTTGATTATGTAATACCATAATTTAAAGCTAATAATATCACAAAATTCGTTAATTAATCTTGGGGATAATATAATTTTTAGAAATTTTTTATTATTTTTTAAAAAAGGTGTATCCTACGATACGATACCATACGATACGATACGCAATACACGATTCCAAAAATTAGGTTTTCTATACACCATACGATACGTGATTTGACAACCATGAAACAAACATCATCAATACAATCCCTAAACTATGGCATAATGCCCCCATCAGCAGCAACTGCTACAAAGGAAAACAAAAACTAAAATCCTCGGATAGGACAACCACCACATGACAGCCAACAAAAAGGAAAAAATTGCATTCCAGCACCAAACACTGCACTAGCACCAAATAGTAGTAGCCCATATCAGCATAAACAAAGCACTCCTCACACTACACCATCTAAAGGCTGTAACACCCAACATTGAGGTACATGATTTAAATTATGCTGTATAGCCCTTAGTTAAATTTTGTTAGAATTATTTTAAAAGAATATGAAGAAAATGCCCTAAACTTGCATTAAGGGTAAAATAGTCTTTTCACTCAAAACTAGTTGATTTTGTGGGGAGTGAAAAGAGATAGAAAATCATAGAGAATACAATAAAAGTGAAGGCATTTTGGTAATTGACTAAGGGACAAAGATGGAATTTCTTTCTAAGGGACAAAGATGGAATTTCTAAGAAAGAGTAAGGGCAAAATGGGAAAGTGAGTTTATAAACTAAAATGTTAAGGGTTTGAAACCCTTATTTCGTTCATATCAACCCCACACTCCTCCTCCTTTTCCCTCAAATTTTCATTCACTTTTCCAAGGAATTTGAGGGCTTTTGAGTAGATTTTCATAGGGTTTTGATTCAAGGCATCAAAAGGTAAGGATTCATGCTCTTTATTCATGTTTTATTTGTGTAAAAGTTGAGTTCTTATGAAGTTTATGCTTAGGGTTAAGAGAAGATTTGAATCCAACAAGAGTAAAGAGCTTAGGAGAGACTACTCAAGCAAAAGGTAAGTAAATTCCACTCAAAATCCAACTCAAGCTAAAATTTAAGAATTCAAGTGAGTAGAGATTTATTTTAAATATGCATATGTTGTGATTATTGAGAAATTGAGATGAAATTGATGAATTATTGAGGAGTTTGATGATTATTAATGAGTAGAATTTAGCCATGAGAAGTGGTTTTGGTTGTATGATGATTCATTGAAGTTTGGTTGAAGTTAGAAAGAGTTGAGTAGAATTTTTGGGAGTGTATTGTTTTTGGCAGGTTTAGTAGTTGTTTGCTGGAGTTTTACTCCAAATATTGGTGACTTGAGAAAGAGATAGAATGGTAGCCAAATTCGGATTGAGTATGCATGCAATATGTTTGATGAAAAGCCTAAGTGAAAACTGCCCTGTCACGTCCGTGACCTTCTGAGTGATTTTTGGGTATCTTAGAGATTGAACTGGGTTGAGACCAAAACATAAAAGTTATAGCCCTGTCTCTAAGATTTAAAATGACACAAAAATCGTAGCAATCCAATGTGTATAACTCAAGTTATGCCTTCTTGAATAAGACCTGTGCAGAATGACTATCTTTGAGGCAACATTGCATTTGTGCATTTCATAAGTGCATTTAAGTAAGAAATTTTAAACATGTGCCATCCATATGTATATAATTGTGTATTTGTAGAAACATAAGAAAGAATAAAGAATAAAGAATAAAGAATAAAGAATAAAGAAAGAAAGAATAAAACACTCTAAGAATAAAAAGAAAGGAAGAATAAGCATTAAAGAATTAAAGAGTGTTAAAGAAAAGTAAAGAATAGGTTGGTGTGATGGGGAACCGTGAGTGTTAAGAAGAAATTCCCACATACACGTCACCTTAATTGAGTGGCATAAGAAGAAGAAGAATTGTACGACCCGTAAGAGTGTATGTGGATGAGGGTTGTACCAAGAAGAATTCCTACATGCACGTCACCTTAATTGAGTGGCCTAAGAAGAAAGAAGAATTTGTATGGTCCGTAAGAGTGCATGTAGATGAGGACTGTACTCACTCACATGGCCAAGGTTCTGAATCCATACATCAACCGAGTCCGATCAGCAAAGAATAAGAAAAGAAAGAATAAGAAAAGAAAAGAAAAGAAAAGAAATAGAACAAGAAAATAGAGATAAGAAAGAAAAAGCATTTTTGTGCATTATTGCATATGCATTTTATTCATGTACATTGCCATGAATTTCAACATGGTTAGGAAGAATAGAAAGAATAAGAAAGAAAGAATAGAGAGAAGTAGAAAGAAAGAAAAGAACAGTGAGAGTAAGAAACAGAGAAAGAAAAAGAAGAAAAAGAGTAGAGTAAGGAAAGAATTAAAGAGTGATGCACGGGGATAGCAGAGTAGAGGATTTACTTACTGAGCATTTTTGTGCTCACCCCGTTGCTTTCTATGTTTTTGCAGGAAATAGGTGAGGATGCGGTCGGATGGACATCGGCAAGCGGAGAGACATGGCTACACTATCCACCATTTTGATAGTTTTTGTATATGTTATTTTTGTACTGTGTAAAGAATGTATATATTAAGTAAAGAAAAAAAAAAAAAAAAACTTGGGCCCAACTACTTTTTAGTCTATATATATGTATTTTTATTAAGTATCTTTTGTGAGCATATTAGTAGAAAGAAGTCATTACAAAGGCTGGCACCCTAACAACAACCAAACCACTCAGCATCAAACAGGCGCAACACACCAACCCAATCAAGTAGAAAATAGAGACAGCAAAATATCCCCCAAAACCAGGATAGCAACTACCCAACACACAGTCGTAACCAACCAAAGAAAACACCACCCTCCTCAATCCTCACATCAAACATGCATGATTGGTCAGGACAGCAGACCACCAAACACTTAGTCCCAAACCACCAATCAGCCTAACAGTTGCAAGACCACACATAGGAAGAATCTAAAAAGAAAAATAGCAGAAAAACAAGAAAAAAAAAATAGCATGCACCCCAACCCATCTTGCCAAGCACCTCACCCCACCTTTTAAACCCTTCTAGTGAACCCAACAAAAGGAAACAAAGTGAAATGAGTGTGCTGCCGTGAAATGAAGGAATAACTGAAGAGATGAGATGAAGAAATCGCAAATGGAAGGGAGAAAAATGGGTTAGGGCTTGACAGAGAACGCAAATATGAGGAAAACCAGAAAGAAATTTAGTTGTTAGGGCTTGAAAACCGAGGGTTAAGTGTTCACCCAGTTTTCCCCCAAAACCGGTTGTACCGATAGTTGCTATAGTGACCCCGGTCCAACCGCAGGTCAAACCGACCGGGATGGGCCGGGTTTTAAAACATTGGCTGGAATTAGGGGTGGTAAACAAATCGAGTAGCTCACAAGTCAGCTCGACTCGACTCGAGTCAAGCTCGTCCAAAGCTCAACTCGGCTCAATTTGTGAACATTTTGCGAGCCAAGTTCGATCAGTGCTTGGCTCAGCTCGACTCAAACGGCTCGCGAGCCGAATCTGGCTCGAAAAAAAGGGTTTTTGAAACTATGGGGCTTTAAATTGTAATTTTCATTACTTAATATTTGAAAAAATGACAAATCCCCCTCACCCCCCTTGTAAAAATTTGTAAAAACATGATCTCTTCCCCCACTTACTGAAAATCCCTAAAAGTGAAAAAGAAAAAATCACCCAATCCACCACCACACTATCATTGTCGCCTCACCCACTATTGTTGCCATCTTATTGTCGTCACCATTGTTTGGCCATTGTTGTCACCGTCTTATTCTCACCGTCATGCTCGTGTTGCCCATTGTTCTTGTCGTCGACCGTCCTATTTGAGGTGATTACGAATTGGGTACTGACCATCCCTTGGAAGTGACTGCTTCAACCCGGCTCTGTCTCTTCTATGGACATTCATATGACCATCGAGAGCTTAGCAGATCTAAATTGCTTTTGCAGAAAAGATATTGGTGGCCATGAAAACCCATTAAGATATTCTTCTCCATTGTTATGTTTGTTGCTATTCCACAAATCCTTAAGCTTGACATTGTTGCAGTTTTGATTGTTGTTATTACAGTCTCTAATGGCATTACTACCAATTTTCTGGTCTTTAGAGTTGTTGCTGGCACTGTTCTTCTCCATGGATGTTTTTTTCCTTTATTCAGACTTGGAAAGATCAAAGATACAAAAGTAGTCTACAGACCAAAGATGCACATTTTTCTAGTGGCTCGCGAGCCAAGCTCGAATCCCCCCTCTCCCTTAACGACTTCGAGCCCAACCAGGAAATCAACAGCTTGAACTCATCCCCCCTTGATCAAGCCAAGCTTGTTTAGCCAAAAACTCGGCTCGGCTCAATAGCAGCCTTTGCTAGAATGTTGCATTGTTTTAAAAACCGAACCGGAGGGCAACCCGCTCTGACGGCCGGGTCATGGTTCAATCGGTCCAACCGGTTGAACCGTTAGTTGGACCGGTGATGTCATCACACATCATGATATATACATTAAACAGCAAGGCTAGCTCCTAATATTTGCAAGTTTTTCTCTTCTCTTGTTGTATATTATAGTATTTCTCTCTTCAAAAATATTTTAAGAAGTAAATCCCACCTAAAATATAGGACTGATATGTATAGTATGTATATAATTTCCATTTTTTTCCTCTCATTCATTTAGTATATAACTATATATATAAATTATAATACAGTACTAACATTATAAATACTATAGCTAACTTAAAAAGGTTTATAAGATCACTAAGTTATAATCGAACAAATGAAACGTTTACAATATGATTAGGTTTCCAGGACTTTCAATCTAAAAAAATTACCCCATATGTTTGAAACTTGAAAAACATATACTAAACATGCACTAAGCAATGAAAGCCTTCTGTCTGAAACTTGAAAAACATGTACTAAACATGCACTAAGCAATGAAAAGTGATGGGGTGCTCATGTAAACCAGCTGCTTTGCCATCTTAAGAAAAGAGATCAATCTCCAAACAATTAATTGTTCATAAAGGATCTCTTTCCTATTCGGCACATGTCATCTTCAACCCAACTAATCACCATTTAGACATCAATTAATTAGTGAAAATAATCAGAGATTTTGTGATTACAGTCAAAACTCAAAAGTTCCATATCCAGCCACAGCCAAGCCTACACAAAATACTACGATTACAGTCAAAAGTTCCATATCCAGTTACAGCCAAGCCTACACAGAATACTACAATTACAGTCAAAAGTTTTATGAAGAACAAATGACTAAAGCCATGCCGCATTGATTATTGCTCCAAATTAAGTTTGCATCATTATAAAAAGGTTTTACTGCATTTACCAAATGCTTATCCAAAAACCACAAGCTATGAATCACGAAATTATCCATACACAGACACAACCAAGAACCACTCACAACAATGGCCTCACTCTCTTCATCTCCTTCCCCATTTCTGTGATTCTGTCCTCTTCTAAAACCCTTAAAACCCTCTCAAAAAATTCAACTATGTGATCGAAGAATGGCTACCTGGATCGAGGAACGGAGTTGTCGTCAACGATGGAGATGTTGCCATCGATTTTCAGCAAGGAACGGAGCTGTCGTCGTCGATTCTGACAAGGGAGGAAGACGTCGTCGACTTCCGGCGAGGGAGGAAGACGTTGTCGTCGATTTCAGAGAGCTCAGATGCGATTTGGGTGGGTTTTCAGAGATAAATTTTCGCATAGAACAGACAACACACACAGACGAAGCTGATAAATTTTCGCAGAGAAGAGAGAACTGAGAAGAAGCTGAGAAAATTTAGTAAGAAACTGAGAAAATTTTCATAAGAAACTTGAGAAAATTTTCGTAAGCTGAGTGAAAGAGAAGAACTGAACGCGATGAAAAGGATTTTCACGTATTAGGGATTTTTAGATTTGGACCGGTTTATCCGCCAGTCCGGTTGGACCAGCGGTTAGCTGCAAAAATCCGATTTTCAAACGGTTTAAAACGGTCTAATATATTATAACGATTTTAATATTGAACCGAACCGGACACATGGCCGGTTCACGGTCCAACCGGTTGGACCGGCCGGTCCGGTCCGGCTTTTAAAACAATGGAATGTTGAAGAAATGTAAAGTTGTAGTTTCAAATGGCTGCATGTAGATTTGAGTACTCAAAATTTCATGGAAACATTTCCAGTTTAATTGCCTCTTCTAATGAAATAGTTGTTTTCTTGTGGGCATGCTCTCCATGTTCATTTTGTTCATTTCAGTAAATTTCTTGTATAATATAATAATGGATATCTGCAAATTTATGTAATCAAATATAAGTTAAAGACCATTATATAAGTTGTCTTTTGCTTTCAATTTTTAACAAATATAATTCTGCAACAATTCTAGCAAAATATAAAAAACAGAAACAGATTAGTTTTGGCTTCCTCTATTGCTTCT
Source organism: Pistacia vera (assembly GCF_008641045.1). Classification (NCBI taxonomy): domain Eukaryota; kingdom Viridiplantae; phylum Streptophyta; class Magnoliopsida; order Sapindales; family Anacardiaceae; genus Pistacia; species Pistacia vera. The sequence goes on along the minus strand of NW_022195228.1, from coordinate 18,089 downwards.
GTAATCCTTGTTTTCTTGTTCACAGAAAATGAAAGAAAAGAAAAGCGCATGATTAATTCTTCTACGAGGCAGGAGAATTAAACACAACCATTTTACAATGAAAGGCAGCCATAAAAGAATTAGCAAATCAGGTTTCATGAACTGCCAACCATTAGCAAAGTTCAGTAGGCAACAAAACCCTTAAATCTAGAACATCTCGTGACCAGTTTAACACACCTTGAAGTTGTCCCTCGACACAAGGAAACAGGTATACAGCAACCAGAAAATTTGCAATCCAGTAGAACAGCAGCATGGTTCATTATTTAAACCGTAAATCCAAACACCAGCAGGCCAATCAGCATATCCCTCTCGAAGTAACAACTTATTTGAAGAATCATCTTCAGAATCCAGTAGAGAAGATGGAGAATGAAAATGAAGTTTTCAATTCTTCTCAATTGCGATTATTTTGCATGAGCAGAATCCAACAGCCATAATCCACCCAGAACCAATCTTGAACCACCCAGCAACTGGTGCGTTCAATTCCCCAGCTTTTTGAATTATCATAATAACTGCATCAGGTGCATAAAGAATTGATGAGGAACAAAGTACCCTTAGAGGACAGATGAACACTAAGTAAAGGAATTACAGTCGGTTGTACCTCAACATTTCTGGAAGAATATCTTCCTCCAAACCATTAATACACTCACAAATAAATTTCCAAAAAGTAAAAAATATAAACAAAATAAAGTTCTTTTAGTAAACTAATTATTTATATAGAAAAATACCAAAAGAACAAGAAAGTATATTTGTGATACTTACTAGTCAAAGCAAATATACTTTCTAGTCAAAGTTTCCTTTGCCTTGGTTCAATACCACAAACCCCCACCCCCACCCCCCCCACCCAAAAAAAGCTAAAAGATCCCAGAGGACTTGTAATCACTTATAACAAGCCATGCTCTACTTCTGTATTGAAACAACAGTGTTTGTGAAATATGTTGCTTGATTATTTCCCCAAGCAAGATGGGAATTTATACAATGTACAAGTTACATGAATTAGGAAAGAATTGATCCTAAATAATCAAGGATATACACACAATATTAGTCTACCATATTTACACAAATCAATCTAGGAAATACTATCTCTATTTTCCTAATATATCTTAACATGTATGAATAACATATAACATAGTAATTCATTAAACTTTCAATCTACTTATATAGATCAATGGAGAATCATAAAGCAGAGGGAATAACCTAGTATTATTCAGAAACTGAAATCCAAGACTAGGAAGAGAATAATGACCTTCATTCGCAATGCATAAAAATAAAGCTTTGGAAAGTGAGTGTCCTAGACCAACTCTCCATGCTACTTAATCTTGGGATCTTTCCTTCAAAAGTAACTTTCTAGACAAAAAGTGGATGAATTTTAGAAACTACCCCAGTAAATTATTATAAATAACTAAAATATTGCTAATATATTGGCCTCATATTCAAATACATTGGAAGGTTTTGTATAAAATAGAATGAAAAAAAATATCCACATTACAGATTCATGGTGTGCAGCTGTCAGAATTGATTTTTCGCCCAACCTTTCACTATATGTATCCAAAGATCCATAGAGCAATCCTGTGCAACACCAAATCAATTTAGTGTTTGCTATGTGAAGAGTAACTGTAAAATGGGGAGGAACTATTATACAAATAAAGAAAGCAATATCATTTCTTTTTCAGTCAATGGCATGCAGAATTAAGGGGACAAACAATACAAATTCTGAATTACTTTAAAGGAGCTTCAAAACTAAGCTTGTTAAATTCCATCAACTACCTCCATGTTATGTGATGAGCAACCAGGAGGACTGGTATACCGTAGGAAGCACAGGGGTAAAAAGCAGAAGAATATTTGCTGACACTTGTGCGTAAAAGGTTGAGTTTGTTAGAAAGGACAGATGGCTTGAGGGGAGTGAATATAGGAGAATTCAGTTAGAAGCACAAAAGGTGCCAGGAAAGAATAAAAACAGGGGGGGAGAGAAAGAAAGGGACTTTTTGGAAAGTAAATTGGAAAGGAGGCTGCTGACCCTCGAAGTCAGTATTTGTGGAGGTGGCTGACCCTCGAAGTCAGTCTTTTGCTTATCTTTCTGGGTTGTACTCTTTATTGCATTTTACTGCATTTCCTGAATTGTTTTGCTTATTAGTTACTGAAGATAGGACTGTTGGAATATATATTTTTTCCTGTGGATCTATTGTCTGCTGAGATTAATACAACACGTTCCTTTTACTGTTTTGAGACTTTGGCTTGTGAATGTGGATGGTTTGCTGGTAGTCTGAGCAATTTGCAAGACAAGTTCTATCAAGTGGTATCAGGCCTTGTGGTCTGGGTAATGGTCGTGACAAGGATGGATTCTAGACTTGATAATGTGGGAAAAGATTCACAAAATTGGAGTTGAAAGGACCATCCGGGATGCTTGTGGAGTACAGTCATGGTACGACGAAAGAATGAGGAGAGGCAGTAGAGCAGAGGTCCGTTCAACAGAAAATGTTCAGTCTCACAACGAAGAAAATGTAATTGGCGACAGTGGTCTGGAAGCATTAACCAAAACCGCAATGAAATGGGGGAAGAAAATTGAGATGCCAGTTTTTTCTGGTGAAGATCCTTATGGGTGGATCTTTAGAGTAGAGCGGTACTTCAGTATCAAGGTATATCAGAAGAAGGAAGTTGGCAGTAGCTGCTCTCTGCGGGAGGGAGAAGCTATCAATTGGTTCCAATGGACCAATCTAGAACGCCGGCAAGTTCGTGGCTATTTTGAAATTAGCGCTACTTCGAATTCATGTGATCCCAAGAACTCAACCCGTATGAATCTTTAATGGCAATGAAGCAAACTGGTTCAGTGGTGGAGTTCCGCCGTCAGTTTGAAGCATGTAGCACTCTTTTGGTAGGAGAAAGAAGAGATCCTATAGGCCGCGTTTGTGAATGGATTAAAACGAAGTTAGGGCTGAGGTTAGAATGGGCCAACCAAACTCATTAGTTCGACTATTGAACTGGCCCAAAGTTGAGGAAAAGAATCAGGCCTGGAAGAAGCCCAAGTGGGACAAATAGGGCCTCACGCACATTAGGCTGGGATTTTCAGATGGATCCAGGAGTTCCACCCGCTTGGACCACCCGACCCGAATTAATAGTATCCATGGAGTTCGACCCATTGAAAACCCGACCCGAATTAACTTTAATCCCAAATTTCCCAATGCGATAGAATCCCTAAAATCTACCCCCAAACCAAATTCCTTCCCCATCTCAATCGCCATCCACCGGAATCTTCCACGCAAGGTTCATCGGAGAATTCCTCCACCCGCTCGCATCGACGACGAACTTCAGGCATTCGATCGTTAGAATTTCCAGCGACGAGACTTTCCCTTCCGTCGAATGACAGATGCAGAGATTCAGAGAAAACGAGAAAAGGGATTTGCTTTAGGTTTGATGGAAATACTCGATTGGGCACAATGTGGAGAACAATTCCAGATCATTTGATTGATAAGAGGAAGAGGATTCAGATCTGATGGGGAGTGTGGGTACTTTCGAACAGGAACAGAGCTACAACAGGAAAATATGGAGCTTTCTTTGAGCTTAGTGGTGGGGATTCAGGGTCCGAAGACAATGAAACTCAAGGGAAAAATCCAAGGTAAGGAAGTGATTGTGTTGATTGATAGTGGGCTTCCACAATTTTTAGTTCAACGTTGTAGAGAGTTGAGAATGCCAGTGGTGGGTACGCAATCGTTCGGGTCAGAGTAGGTGATGGGTATAGTGTGAAGTGTGAAGGGAGATGTCGGAACATGTGTTTAGAATTACAAGAGGTGACGATTGTGCAAAATTTTTTCCATTTGATATGAGCAGTGCTGACGTCGTTCTGGGTATTGCTTGGCTTGAAACTCTAGGTGAAACTAGGACGGATTGGAGACAACAAACCATGAGGTTCACGTTCGGCAACCAGGTAGTTTGCCTGTATGGGGATCCGTCGCTTAGTAAAACTATGGTATCCCTCAAAGCGATTATTAAGGCAGTACAGAATGAAGGACAGGCTGTTTGGTAGAGTTCGGCAGCTACAACTCAGTGTGAACAGATTAGGAGTATCAATGACAGTTTGCTGGAGGTTTGGGTAATTTACCGAGTCTTTGAGCCCCTTCCAGGGTTACCACCTATCCGGTCAAAGATCATGCCATTCATTGGTTCCGGGAGCACAACCGCTGAACCTCGCCATACCGGTATCCTTATTATCAAAAAAATGAAATTAAGCGTATTGTCAAGAAATGATGACCTCAGAATTATAAACCCAAGCTCAGTCCGTTCTCTAGCCCTGTTTATTGGTAAAAATGAGATGGAGGGTGGAGATTTTGTGTAGACTATCGGGCAGTTAAAAGTAACAATTCCGATAATTTTTTTCGATTCCCGCGTCGAGGAATTGTTCGACGAGCTAGACGGGGCACAAGTATTTTCAAAACTGGATTTGAAATCCGGATATCATCAAATCCAGTGACCCAGAGGATACACCCAGACTGCCTTTCGAACACACGAGGGGCACTATGAATTCCTAGTAATGCCGTTCGGCCTTACCAATGCACCGGCGACCTTTCAAGCAGTCATGAATGATGTATTCAGACCTTACTTAGAAAATTTTTATTGTGTTTCTTCGACGATATATTGATTTACAGCCGGGAAATGGACGAACATGCGAAGCATCTAACATTATTTTTCAGGTATTGTTGGAGAATCAGTTGGTGGTTAATCAAAAGAAGTGCATTCGGACAGTTTCAATTAGATACTGGGACATATAGTGTCAGCTAAGGGTGTGGCCGTGGATCCTTCAAAGATAGCCGCATAACCAAATGGCCAGCACAAAGGACTCAGGGCACTCCGAGGCTTTCTTGGGCTGACAGGATATTACCGCCGATTCGTGTGCATTACGGTAAAATAGCTCTTCCACTCACCGCCCTACTAAAAAAGGATTCTTTGTGTGGAATGCAGCAGCTCAACGGGCTTTCGAAGAGTTAAAGCGAATCATGACCAGTGTCCCTGTCCTCCGGATGCCAAATTTCACTCAGGAATTTATTATAGAGACCGATGCTTCAGGCAACGTTAGGGCGGTATTGATGCAAGAAGGCGCGCCTATCGCATTTCTCAGCAAGGGATTGTCTCTCATTCTAAACTGAAATCTGTCTATGAACGGGAATTGATGGCCGTAGTCCTGGCTGTACAGAAGTGGCGCCATTACCTCTTAGGAAGACGCTTTGTATCCGGACAGATCAGCGGAGTCTCCATTTTTTAACAGACCAGAAACTTTTAAGTGAAAGTCGCAGAAGTGGGTTATCAAACTGTTGGGACTTGATTTCAGTATCCAATATAAACCTGGACCCGCAAAACAAGCCGCAGATGCTCTTTCCAGGATGCCTGATACGTTGAACATCATGCTCTGTCTGTGGGATGTTTTTTCTGGATTAGACAGTTTTGAAGATGCGTTCAGCAGGATGCCAAATTATGTGGGATTATACAACATTTACTGATTGACCCGAACACACCTCGCGTTTCAAATGGTGGGGGCCGCCATCTGTTATACAATAACAGGTAGTATTACTAATCACTCTGGACCTCACATCCAAAGATACTCCAAGAATTTCATACGTCACCCATTGGGGGTCATTCTGGATTTTTTCGAACATATAAACGGATCTCAAACGTGTTGTTTTGGAGGGGGAATGAGAATGATATCAGGCATTTGTCGCGGCCTGCAGTGTTTGTCAACAAAATAAATACGATGCACTAAGTCCAGCAGGTTTGCTTCAACCATTGCTGATTCCTACTCAGGTGTGGGCTGATGTTTCTATGGATTTCATTCTAGGGTTACCCAAACAAATGGGTTGATACCATTCTGGTTGTGGTCGATCGTTTGACGAATACAGCCATTTTCTCACCCTTAAACACCCATACACAGCCAAAGGGGTGGCGGATCTGTTTATCAAAGAAGTGGTAAGGTTGCATGGTTTTCCCCGAAGCATTGTTTCAACTGAGACAGAATTTTCATGAGCAATTTTTGGGCCGAATTATTCAAACAGTCTAGGACACATTTACACATGAGTTCCGCTTACCATCCGCAGACGGATGGTCAACAGAAGTGGTAAACCGCTGTTTAGAGACGTACCTTCGATGCTTTGTTATAGCCACCCACAACAATGGCCAAATGGTTCCCTGGGCAGAATTCTAGTTCAACACCACTATCATAGCTCCACGGGTATGTGTCCATTTAAGGCTCTCTATGGCCGCGACCCTCCAACAGTGCAGCGCTATGCTGCCATACATCTTCCGTTGAAGACGTTGACCAACAACTTCAAATACGAAACCGGGTTCTTGAGGAGCTAAGGCTAATCTTCTCAAAGCTCAAAACCGCATGAAAGTGTATGCTGATCGCCATCGCCGGGAGGTGACATTTGAGGTCGGGGACTCTGTCTATTTGAAGTTACAACCATATAGATTACGTCTATAGCCCCTCGGTTTAATGAAAAATTGAGCCCATGGTTTTACGGGCCTTTTGATATCACGGACAGAATTGGGGCTGTGGCCTACAGGCTGGCTCTACCTTTTTCAGCTCGTATACACACGTTTTTCATGTTTCACAACTAAAGAAAGCAACATTACCAATTCCCATAGTCAACCTCTACCGGCAGCCCTCAACGAAGATTTAGTGTTACAATTGGAACCTGAAGCAGTTATCAAAAAAGGAAACTTCTGAATGGCCAGTGGGATGTTTGATTCAATGGAAGGGCTTACCGTCCTATGAAACACTGGGAGGATTTTGACATCATTCACCACCATTTCCTTCTTTCCACCTTGAGGACAAGGTGGTTCTCCTTGGGGAGGGTAATGATGACAACCGGAGGACTGGTAACCGTAGAAGAACAGGGGTAAAAAGCAGAAGAATATTTGCTGACATTGTGCGTAAAAGGTTGAGTTTGTTAGAAAGGACAGATGGCTTGAGGGGAGTGAATATAGGAGAATTCAGTTAGGAGCACAAAGGTGCCGGAAAGAATAAAACAGGGGGAGAGAAAGAAAGGGACTTTTTGGAAAGTAAATTGGAAAGGAGGCTGCTGACCCTCGAAGTCATGTATTTGTGGAGGTGGCTGACCCTCGAAGTCAGTCTTTTGCTTATCTTTCTGGGTTGTACTCTTTATTGCATTTTACTGCATTTCCTGAATTGTTTTGCTTATTAGTTACTGAAGATAGGACTGTTGGAATATATTTTTTTCCTGTGGATCTATTGTCTGCTGAGATTAATAACAACACGTTCCTTTTACTGTTTTGAACTTTGGCTTGTGAATGTGGATGGTTTGCTGTGTAGTCTGAGCAATTTGCAGGACAGGTTCTATCATTATGCTGCAGCAGGAGATGAGGTAGAAAGGGAAAAAAAAAAAAAAAAAAAAGGAAACTCTTTAATAGTCAAGGGCAATTCACGAATGAAGATCACACTAAGAAGGTTTTGTTTTCAATCTTCTGAAAGAGGTTCCAGTACATATATTCTGTTCTCCGAAAATATCAAAGCTTAAGTATTTTATTTCCTCATCATCTATTGTAATCTCATCAGACAAGGCACAGAAAGAATAGAAAATCAACTAATGGAATCTATTACCCAATTAGTTTCTCTGCTACTTTCATGCATGTTCAGTGACATAACTCCTACAAATTTGCAAACAGATACTTAAGATTGACAAAGAATTGCTCAGCAAAAAGCCTGAGAATTTCTTTTTATTCTAATTCCAGATCAAAGTGCAAGATAAGATATTTAAAATGAATATAGATGAAAGATATCACTCACTTTGTTTCTAGTCATTAATGACTCAAGGGTGAGCACGGGTAGCGGGTAGAACCGGAACCGGGGGTAGAACCGGAACACGGAACCGGAACCGAACCTACCTAGAACCTGCACTGTGCGGGTAGGTTCCGGTTCCAATTTTTTGGAACCGCTACTGTGCGGTTCCAGTTCAGTTCCGGTTCTTGCATGTGGAGGAACCGGAACCGGAACCTGTAAAAAGGGTACCCTTTTTGGAACTGTTTTGAACCTGTTTGGAATCTGTTTTGAACCTGTTTGGAACCTGTTTTGGAACCTGTTTTGGAACCGCTTTGGAACCTGCTTTGGAACCTGTTTTGGAACCTGCTTTGGAACCTGTTTTTGGAACATGTTTAGAACCTATTTTGGAATCTGGACTATATAAAATATTTGTGAAATGTAAATAATGAAAGAGTTTCTATTATTTTACATATAAAAATTTAAATAAAAAAATTAAATTTTAAATAACCTAATTAAATAAATATACGAATACAATTATCTTATTACATATAAATTACACCATATTAAAAGCTTTAATATATTATAATACATTAATATTAAAGTTTGATCATTAAGTGAATAATTGGAATTATGATCCAATTAAAAGTTTTTTACATTTTAATGTTATTAAAAGATTATTTTTAATAAATAGTATTTTGATTGAGTATAAAATATTAGTTATTTACTTCAATTATCAAGTTCTAAGTATATATAAATAAATTAGTAATTAATTAATTATATATGATAATTGATAACATTAATAAATTTAATTACTAGTTAAATATCAACTTAATCAATTATAACATTACATTATAGTTAAATGATACTTAATTAATTATAATTTATACCATTATTTAATTATTTATATATAATTAATTATAGCATTACATTAATTGATTACTACTTAATTAATTGACTTATAAGTTATACATAATTAAATAGTTAATTAATTGACTTATAATTAGAAATTTAATTAATTATACCATTACGTTATAAATTTATATTATAATACTTAATCAATTATAACATTTTATTATAAACATTAGTACAAACTTTATTAAATAATTAAAAAATTAATTAATTATAATATTACATTAAAAATTTATAGTATGATTACTTAATAGTTAATTCACTATAACATTACATATAGTTAGATTATATAATTAATTATAACATTACATAATTAAATAATATTGATTGATTATTCATTATATTATAAATATTATAATTACTAATTTATTACATAAACTTAGCATAATACTTAATTAATGATAAGAAATTTAATTAATTATAACATTACCTTATAAACATTTCATTATAAACTTTAATTAAGCATTACATATAGTTAAATAATTACTCAATTAAATTATATATCATGATCACTTACTTAATTATAATATTACATAGTTAAATAATTACTAATTACATAATTAGTTATGAATTATAAACATTACATTATAAACTAGTAATTTATTAATTTACTATATTATTACTTACTTATTAAATGATTAAAAATTTAATTAATTATAACATTACCTTATATATTTTAATATGATTACTTAATCAATTATAACATTCATTTATAAATATTAGTATATTAATCAAATGATTTGAAATTTAATTAATTATAATATTAAATTATAGATTTATAGTATGATTACTTAATTCATTATAACATTACATTAACTATTATGTATGATCATATAATTAATATACATTACATAATTAATATGATTACATAATTACATAATTAGTTTGAATTTATAACATTACATTATAAACATTAGCAATTTACTAATTTACTGTATTATTAACATTACTTAATTAAACGATTAAAAATTTAATTAATTATACATTACCTTATTATTTTATAAATATAATTACTTAATCAATTATAACATTCCATTATAAACATTAATATATTAATCAAATGATTTGAAATTTAATTAATTATAATATTAAATTATAGATTTATAGTATGATTACTTAATTCATTATAACATTACATTATAATATTATAGTTGATCATATAATTAATATAACATTACATAATAAATGATTACTTAATTGACTATGAGTTATGATATTATGTTTTAAACATAGTAATTACTAATTACTACATAACTTAACACAATACTTAATTAAATGATAAGAAATTTAATTAATTATAACATTACTTTATAAACATTTCATTATAAACATTACATTATAGTTAAATAATTACTACATTAAATTATAAATATTATATATACATTATATTTATAATCACTTACTTAATTATAGCATTACATAATTAAATGATTACATAATTACATAATTAGTTATGAATTTATAACATACATTATAAACATTAGTAATTTACTAATTTACTATATTATTACATTACTTAATTAAACGATTAAAAATTTTAATATAACATTACCTTATATATTATAATATGATTACTTAATCAATTATAACATTCTATTATAAACATTAGTATATTAATCAAATGATTTGAAATTTAATTAATTATAATATTAAATTATAGATTTATAGTTATAATTACTTAATTCATTATAACATTACTTATAATATTATAGTATGATCATATAATTAATATAACATTACATAATTAAATGATTATTAATCGACTAGGAGTTATGATATTATGTTTTAAACATTAGTAATTACTAATTTACTACATAACATTAGCACAAACTAATTAAATTAAAGAATTTAATTATTATAACATTACCTTATAAAACATTTCATTATAAACATTAATTAACATTACATTATAATTAATAATTACTTAATTAAATTATAATATTATTATATTACATTTATATTATGATCACTTACTTAATTAAGCATTACATAATTAATGATTACATAATTACATAATTACATAATTAGTTTGATATTTATAACATTACATTATAACCATTAATTACTAATTTACTATATATTACATTACTTAATTAAACTTAAAAATTTAATTATTATAACATTACCTTATATATTTATAATATGATTACTTAATCAATTATAACATTCCAATAAACATTAGTAATTAATCAATGATTTGAAATTTAATTAATTATAATATTAAATTATAGATTTATAGTATGATTTAATTCATTATAACTTACATTATACTATTATAGTATGATCATATAATTAATATAACATTACATAATTAAATGATTACTTAATTGATTATAGTTATGATATTTGTTTTAAACATTAGTAATTATTAATTTACTGCATAAACATTAGCACAATATCTAATTAAATGATAAAAAATTTAATTATTATAACATTACCTTATAAACATTTCATTATAAACATTAATAAATGTTAAATAATTACTCAATTAAATTATAATATTATTATATTACATTAATTATGATCACTTACTTAATTATTGTATTATATAGTTAAATGATACATAATTACTTAATTAGTTATGAATTTATAACATTACATTATAAACATTAGTAATTTACTATATTATTACATTACTTATTAATTAAACAATTAAAAATTTAATTAATTATAACATTACTTATATATTTATAATATGATTACTTAATCAATTATAACATTCCATTATAAACATTGTATATTATTAAATGATTTAAAATTTATAATTATAATATTAAATTATAGATTTATAGTAGGATTATTTAATTCATTATAACATTACATTATACTATTATAGTATGATCACATATTAATATAACATTACATAATTAAATGATTATTTAATGTATTATGACATTATATTATAAACATTAGTAATTTACTAATTTAAACAATACTTAATCAAATTATTATAATTTTATTAATTATAACATTATATTATAATTTTGGTATGATTATTTAATTAATTATAACATCTATTATAAACAAATTACAATACTTAATTAAAGATTAACAATTTAATTATTATAATTTACATTATAATTAAATATATATTACTTAATTATTATAACATTACAATTTACATTGTAGTATGATCACTTAATTAATTATAACATTACAATTTACATTGTAGTATTGATCACTATTTAATTATAATATTACTAAAAGTTTCTAATATTAAATTTACTAAATTATATTTGGTATATTATAAATACCCAATTGACCAATTATAACATTAAATTAATAAATTAATAAATATTAATAATTTATTTTATGTGAATTGTGATGAATAATTGTTTGTGTTTTGGTTTTGATTGACGAATTTTATGTGAATTGTGATGAATTGATTGAATTCAAGTGTTGTTTAGAGATTACAGGTTATGAGTTACATTGGACACAAATTAATGAATAATGAAAATTTGTTAAGGTTGTATTTGTAAACTTATAAGGTGTTTTTGTTATTTTTTAAACTAATAGGGGGGTAATTAATTTTTTACAGGGTACCCTGGAAAAGAACCGGAACCTGCATTTTAGGTTCCGGTTCCTTGAATTGAAGAACCTTTACTGTGCGGTTCCGATTCCGATTCCTTTTTTTGGGAATCTGCACTGTGCGGTTCTGGTTCCGATTCCCCCGAAAAATGCAGGATACCCAGAACCGCTCACCCCTTAATGAGTAGTAGTGCTCAAGAAATTCTGTGCACATTTCAACAAAGTTTGACCTTTGTTTTAGCAATGTAAGCCATGTCCACTGACCACTAAAAATTGAATTAAAAAAGTAAAAGTTATTCAATCTTGATTCCGTACATTATAAAGTCTAAAGAGTCTATAATTGAAAAATACATGCTAATGAATTAGTCCCCCAAATAGAATATAATTATGAAACCACAATATATAGCTGGCCTCATGCATTTTCTTATTTTAATTAGTGAAATTTATATAATTAAAATAGCACTAGCATACTTAGAAGAAATAAAAATTGACATTATACCTCCAAATCAGAAACAGCATGTCTATCACCAAACTGCAAATCATTAAGATTTAAGAGCCACCCTCGCTGACATTTCACGTGTCTTATTCCGGGGCTAATTATAACTAACCCTTAAGTATTCCTGTTAATAAAAAAATTTTGAAGAAAAAGTTTATCTTCAATCAGTACATATCACAAATTAAAAGGAACATTGTCCTAATGAACTGAAGTGATAATGAATGATTTCAAAATTATAGTCTGAATTTGCTGATATTGATAAGTTAAAAGTGCCTACATTTGGTTCAAAATAATTTTGAGCGAGTGGTTTAGGTTATACATGAGTCAGAAATCCAATGAATCGAATTTGCATCAGCAGAAAAACAAGAAAAATAAAAGGGAATATAGTTCTTGTGACATATATAAGTAATCATCTGGTACAAAGCTAAACAAAGATGAAAAATCGAGATTTGGATGATTAACTGGACAATTGTTGGTATTTGGTTAGTTAATGTGCCAAAGATCATAGGATTAATTCATAAACTGTCTTGGTAAAGATTAGCAAGTAGCCATCCCAAATTCAGGTCCGTGATATTCAAAACAGAGAAGACATGAAATGTCTGGAGTCTTGAAAGATTGGCGAATATAAAGCATGAGAATACATAAGAATCAATTTTGACTAACTACAGAATAGTTTCCTGGAGAAGGCTAAAAGACATCAACTTGTGTTACATAATGTAATTCAAATGCCAATAATCAAAATTTTTAGTACGACCCATGAAAATGTTAGAAAACAGGTGAGAGTGGGAGATAAGCACCTCTTAGTTTCTTGCAATTGCAGATATCACATCGGCGGTGAGTTTCAATGTCTATTGCACAACAAATGAAACAAGCTGAAACAAGGTTCAACTTATAAATTTAGAAATAAAGATATCTGAAGAAGAAAAATAATAACCTATTTAAGGAGAAGAGCATCCTTCTTCATTCAATAGATAGCAGCCTTCTTTCTGAATCGACTTTGAATTGATTTTTATGTTTGGGATATGAGCAATCTCAAACCAGCCATCACCCATCCAGTTTCCATATCTTTCCAACAATTGGGGACAGCTGTAAATACACAAACTTTGTAATAGCATTCCTTCTGCTAGAAATATCAGATTGGGGCACTTGAAGATTTCAAGACGTGCAAGAGATGTTAAAGTGCACATCCACTCCGGTAGAACAGGCAAATTAGGACAGTCCCAGATCTCGAGATGTTGCAGAGTGGAAACATACTGAAGCCCCTTTGGGAGAGACTCCAATGCTGGAAGCCTAGCAAATCGTAAAAAACAGAGGCTCCTAAGGCCCTTCCATTGCATGTCATAACTGTCCTCATCAAAGAAGTAGTGACAATCTTCAATAATCATACTCTGGAGAGAGGTGAGGTGTCCTATGCTTTGAAACAGCTGAAAAAGTGGAGGGCATGATACAATTTTCAAATCCGTGAGAGCAGTGAGGTTGTGCACTCCTTCCTCTGGTAGAAGTTCTAAATCCCAAACATATTCGATAGACATAGACTTTAATTTGGAGAGAGGGGCAAAAAAGCAAGAGGAGGTTGATGGTGCTACTCCTACACTAGTCATCAACTTCATTGTCTGTTGCAATGGCTTTGAGCTGGCATCCTCTAAATACAATTCTTCCAAAGATGGATATAGAGGCATGGAAGTCAACTTGGGGCAATCCTTGATAATTAATTTGGAAAGACAAGGAAAATAAGGTAGCTCAATCGACCACGCTCTTTCTTCGTCATTATCAGCATCTATATCTCTCCACCATCCCAGTAATTTAGAACAATCCATGAGTTTGAGCTCCTTAAGAGATTGGAAGAATGTTGTTGATCGTGTGGAATAAAAACTATCTATGCCTTGTTCTGAAATGTACTCCAAATCATGTAAGCCCCAAAGAGACAATATTTCAAGACACGGTAATTGATTCAATGCTGGGATATGTTGACACCTCTTACAATTACCTAAGCTAATTAAAGTTAGGTTTGTGATGAAGGAAAGCCAACTAGAAAGTTTCACACCCCCAAACCACAATATAGTCAATCTTTTGAGATTTGGGTGTGGTTTTAAGCCTTCTAACAGTTTTTCATCGATCCTAACCTCTCCACTATCATCAATAGCAGCATTATCATCAATTGGCTCCCACTCTAATTTAAGGGACTGAAGATACTGCTTTGCTTCTAAGATGGCCAATGTAGGTGTCGTGGCATTTTCCATGTGTTCCAACCTTTTGATTGTTAGCTTTCCTCTCAAATTATTCAGCCCATTCAATTCGCTTAACTCACAATTTTTCTGGGAGGTTGATCCATTGCTCCTCCCTACTTTAAACAATGGTAAAGTTTGAAGTTCGGTCAATAATCCCAAACCGCATGGCATACTAGTCATATAATTACATTTATCAATAAGATGCCTAAGACTCGCCATTTTTTTAATATCTCTTGGCAATTCATTAATCCCACAACCAGAGAGATCAAGTGTTTGCAAATTCCTTAGCCTCAACACTGAACTAGGAAGCTTCTTAATATTCACATTATAAGAAAGATCAAGATATCGTAGATGTTTCAACTTACCAACTGAACTCGGTAGCTTTCGAACCCCTGATTCACTTAAGCTCAACATACGTAAGCACTTGAACCTTGATCACATTTTTTTAAAATTGGATTGATTCAACTGTTCTGTAAGTAGAAATAGATACCATGGGAAAGAAATAGCTCTTATATGGTTTGATCTAAATAATATCGGTGGAATTGTACAAGATGCACCAAAACCTGTGTCAGGATATTTAAATGAGACATAGCGTGCCATTTCATTAAAATTTTCCCCATCCAAAGTTGCTATAGCGCATTCACTTCCTACAACTGCTTGTGCAAGATCATGAAAAAGATCATGCATCTTGCATGTGGTTATATTACCCAACGCGTCATATACTGGCTCTTGAAAAAATGACCTTGAAAGTAAATCCATAAAATACTCGTTGCGGACATCTTCTTGACACTTATTCTTATTTGTTGAATGAAGAAACCCCTGTGCCATCCAGAGGAATATTAATTGCTGCTTCTGGATATCATAGTCCTTAGGAAACAAGGCACAATAGGCAAAGCATTGTTTTAAATATGAGGGGAGATGATCATAACTAAGTTTAAGAACAGGTAAAATACCACTTCTGTCTGGAGCTATTTTTGATAGCTCACTGTCTCTAAACTGCAACCAATCACTTTTTGTGGGTCGATTGCAGAGTAAGTGTCCTATTGTCCTTATGGCAAGGGGAACTCCAGCACACTTGGCTAAAATGTCCTTTCCAAGAGCTACCAATTCCCTACATTTTAGATCTGTCCCATACTCAGATGCAATTTGCATAAATAAAGACCAAGACTCATCTTCATCGAGTCTTCTCAGGCCTTGAGATGGAAACTTACTAGTAATCCTAGCAACGTTTTCATTACGAGTAGTTACAACTATTTTACTGTCTCGTCCACCACCCATTAATAAATCTTTCAATTCACTCCATTTATGAGGATTCTGGTCATCCCATAAGTCATCCAAGACCAGCAAGTATTTTTTTCCATCAATCTCTTCTGGAAGGCGTTTCTGCAGTTGATCCATTTCAAGTTTATCAAGTTTTTCCACATCCCTAGAATTCGCTGATTTAATGATCTTCCTTACAATTAATCCCACATCAAAGTCATCAGATATGCACACCCACATCCTCAAATCAAAATGACTAATAATCTTCTCATCATTATATGCAAATTGAGCAAGTGTAGTCTTTCCTATTCCTCCAATTCCAACTATAGGAATAACGGAAACATTCTCAACATAATTTGACTCCAATAAAAGCTCTATAATTCTAATTTTATCATCATCCCTCCCAATAACCTTTTCTTGACGCACAAAAGAGTACGTCTGCTCTCTCCCAATGTTCAAAACCGGTTTCTCATCATAATTCTTAACAAACTGGAATTGGCTCATATCCTTCGCAATCTCACCCAATCTCTCCCTAATAGTCTTAATTTTATACGCCATTTTAAGACTATATGCGATCTGGTTAGATTTAGAGAAGAATAAACGCACCTCGTTTGTCGCCTCTCGTTGCTTGAGTTCAAGGGCAAAATCGTCCAACAAATCATCAGCATCATAAAAAGCATCCTTCAGCCGTCGAAGCCAAAGCGTCACTCGATGATTCTTTCTGATGTGCTGCTCTTCGGCATCGAGAAGAACCGCCTTCATTGTTTCGACAGTGTCTTTGAGCTTTCTGATCTCGTTACCGACTCCACTGGCGAGTTCGATTTCTTGAAAAACTCGGGATCCCAACATGTCCAAGAGCTTCCAGGCGGCATCAAACACAACTACTTCGGCCATTTCTCTTCGGTTGCAGCTGGCAATGCTAATGAAATTGTGATATTATTCGTCACGTACGACTGGTCTATAAAATAGATGATTAGGTCAACTCTTACGGGGCAAATGATTAAAGGCCACGCGGTTTTTTATCCTTTACTAAATTGCCTTATTTTTTATTAAAACAAACGGATAACAATTAAATTAGCAATGCTATAGACACCGGTGTTATTACACCGAAATTTTGTACCAGCTTAAGTGTATGTTAAGTCAGACCATTCAATGCATTTTAGCGTTATTAAATTTTGTCTAATGAATGGCCTTCTATTACATATGGATGGTCGTTCACTGATATGGACGTCCATCCATATTATATAGACAGGAGTCCATTTACTACGGACGGACATCCTGATTTAGAGGACGTCCGTCCATTTCTAAATGAAAAAAAAATTTTAAAAATTAGGGACAGCCGTTCATAGGTTATGAATGGCCGTCCATACATATTGGACGAGCGTTCATATGTTAATGGATGCCCGTCCCTTAATTTTGGACGGGCGTCCATTAAATAAGGGACGCCCGTCCAATATGTAAAATATAAAAATTTTAAAAAAATATTGGACGCCTGTCCACAATTTGTGGACGTGCGTCCTTAATTTGTGGACGGGCGTCCGTATATAATGGATGCCCGTCCATAATTTGGTTTAAAAATGTAAAAAAAAATATTTGGACGCCTGTCCATTCTTAAGGGACGGCCGTCCATTCCTTATGGATGGCCGTCCTTTATTTTAGGACAGGCATCCCTAGTCTAAATAAAAAAAAAAATTTGAATTAAAAATGTTTAGGGTTAAAAATTTTGGGAAAAGCGTTTAAAAACAAAACAAAAACGGTAGCTGCGGTGTTCTTCTTCTTCTTTCTTCCATCTGCGCTCTAGATTATCGTGTTCTTCATCTCATTTGCGCGATCTGGTTCATCGTCTTCCTCATCTTAAAAAACAAAT